>NC_048598.1:119976361-120037131 GCF_003668045.3 Cricetulus griseus
CAGGCTATCAGCAAGAATGTCCCCCAGGGGTATCATGTCAGCTGGGACAGATGGAGCCCTACCAGCCTGGCTTAGAGGGCAGATGGTACTCTGCTGCCCTTATTTCACTCCTAAACCCAGAGAGGCTGAGTCACTGCTCTGAAGTCACACAGGCTGAAAGATCTTTCACACTCCTCACACTCCTTTATTATTTTTGTTTATGTGTATATGTATATCACTTGTATGTGTGGGGGTGTCTGTGAGACCAGAAGAGGGAGTCAGATCCCTGGAGCTGGAGTTATAGGCAGTTTTTTGTGAAAAAAAAAAAAAAACTGATACAGGTGTCAGGAATCAAATTTAAGTCATTCTGGGAGAGCAGCAAGTGTTCTTAACCACTGAGCTGTCTCCATAGCCTCCATGCCCTGTATTTGCAGCTTGGGTGCAGGAGGCACCCTCACCCCCAAACACATCCAGCTCTGTCTTCTAGCTAAAACAAACTCTCTCCCATCCAGCCTTGGGATGCTAAAGACAGGAGAACCCTAGACCAGAGTCTAATCGTTGCATCTCATCCCAGCTTTGGCTACAACTTCCACCATGACCAGCTAGGTCTCCTTACCCTCTGAGGACCCAAGCTTCCTTCCACAGCAGAAGACAAGCCTTTCAAGGCCAGGCCTGCTGCTACCCAGGCCCAAGACACAGCTCCTAGTCTTAGGCAGGGCCTCACCTCTCCCCAGGGCTCCACGCTCCAGGCTGCACAGCGCTGCAGGTTACAAGCCTGTCTGGCAGGGGGCTTCCCAGGTAAACCAGCACACTGGGATTCTTCAGTAGCTTCCTGGCCACCAGCCCCATCTGAGGATATGCAGTAGACAGGACGAGACTGGAATCCACCCCCACAGGAGACTGAGCAGGGTGTCCACGGTCCTACCTTCCAACTGACAGAAAATGGAAACTGATAAGACTGGCACAAGAGGCTGCAGCTCCCCAATGCAGAGTGTGCTGAGGGCCCACCCCACTGCCCCTCAAGAACTTTGTGGAGAGACCACCAGCCAGGCCCTCCTAGGCATTCCCTATGGCTCACTGGCCCCTGAGGGGCCTTCATTGTATAATAGGCAGCCTGGCTGCTGCCTTTCAGCTCTGCTTTTCTCCTTCTCACTGGGTCCTGGCATCCCAGTCAGACCCCATCCCTTGCCATCCTGTGTGGAGGCATCTCCAGAAAGGCTCTGCCCCTTGTATGTGGAGAAGCCCTGCCTGGCTGGGGGTACATGGAACAAAGGAAAGGGAAGCCCCAAACACACCATGCAAAGCCAAGCCCACCACCGTCTCACCAGGCCAGGAGGGTGAGGATACCGACACCAGCCCTCCAGGAACCCCCTGGCCCACAGATTACCTGTTCCCACACACATGCTGGGCCCCAGAATGGTGCCACGCTCCCGGCCGGTGCAGGAAAGAGATCCTTTGTACACGAACAAAGGCATTTGCCAAAGTCTACTGGCCCTTTGACCTAATTCCTGTCTCAACCTCTAAGCATCTGTTTGAGCCCCCTGATGCCTCAATACAGGGACCTTCTGGCACTGTCCCCAATACTTCCTGCTCCCAGCCTAGGCAATCTTGATACCATGAGAACTGTCCTGGGCCTCGTGCTCAGGCCCATTCACTGCCACCCTCAGTGATAGTTGCCACCCTATGTGAAGATCCCTGCCCCCCAAATTCTTTGGCCTATGCCTAAAACAGTTTAGGGACTCCTCTCCATTCCCACCCAATTTTTTGGGCTCCGCCATAGGTGCAAGGGGCTGGCAAGGCCTCACCGCTTGGACTTTGGGCAAGGATGAGGATTGCAGGAACGTCGGTGTGCTGGCCGAGGCTGGTGTTGGCACATGTGGTCTGGGTAGGCCTCATTGTCAAAGGTGCAGAATACCAGGCGAGACTGGTGGCCTGTTGGGAGCAGAGCCACACGGATCTGGCTAGTGGACCGGTACTAATAAACTCGCTAGTCAGGCATTCTTCCAGACCTTCCCCACAGCTCACCCTAAGTCCCATGTGTCTTTCTGTGACAGGTGCCGCCATCATAACCAACTTACAGAAGAGTAAAGGGAGGCTCAAGGAGTCTTAGGTGTGAGTGACAGACCATGATCTTTATGCTTCAGGCCTGGCCTCCAACCACAGTGGGCATCTCATCCTAGGAGGTCTCCCTTATCCTAGAAAAGCTTGAAGCCCTTCATGGGGACAGCTAACTTTTTCAACACATGGAACTGTCCCTCCCTGGTAATGCTGCCTTGAGAACAGGACTATAACTTGCCAGCCCGTGTCATCTATTTGTCCTCCCCCAGACCCCAGTGCTCACCTCCCCCACACTCAGCGCTGCAGTCACTCCAGGAGCCATGGCTCCAGCTGAAGCCTTGGCTGGGGTCATTCAATGGCAGGTAGTACTCGTAGTGCACACCGGGGTTGGGCTCCTGGCTGATGAGCTGCAGAGAGTCTTGGCTTAAGTCCCCATGCCTGGCTCATGATAGCCTGGGCAGCCCACATGTACAGGGGCACGCCCCCTCCCCCTGCCCGCCGTGGCCCACTCACCTCGATGACCAGGGGCTCTGAGGTGGGGCCCCGTGCATGGAGCTGCTCAGGGGCTAGGTCCCCCTCCATACCCCGTTCGTACTGTAGGACCGTGCTGGCCACCGGCAGAGCCTGGGATGCCTCAATGGTCCAGTGCCCATTGAGATAGTACTCTCCACGGACGCTCTTCACGGCTGTGGAGACCCAGCCTGTCAGGGGATGTGGGGTAGCCAGTTGCCTCCCTGAGCCCCAGGCTGCCCAGCTCCAAACCATCTCTCACCCAGGAAATTCCTGCTAGCTGCAGCTTCTGCAATGCGAATACTGGTGGCCCCAGCAGGAATGATGAAGATTTGGTTGTAGCCTGAATGGGACAAGATTCCAGTGAGGAGCGTTGGTTTGGAACTGGTGGGACTTCTTGGGGAGAGTGCTTTTGGCGGAGGAACTAGCTTTACAGAGGTGGGGGTGGGGCTGGGAGTAAGCTCTAGACACTGGGACATCTTAGGAGGAAAAAGAAACAGCATGGGGAGGGATGAGAGCAGGCACCCAGTGTCCACAGTGTGAGATTAGACTGCACAAAAGGGGTTGAGGACCCCAACCAAGGTGAGCACAGGAGGAGAGTCATGTGAGAGGTATAGCCTCTGCCTTGCAGTCACATGACCCAAGTGCCAAGGGATCACTTGGCCTCAAGCCTTCCTTGGTCAGAGAAGGTGACAGGCAAACCAAGGCAGGCAACAGACCCCTTCAGAGTCCCCTGTGTGGCCCCCACCTCTGCTGAGATCGTTGGCATCAAAGGTTCCTGTGACAGGGTAGCAGGCTGAGCCGTCACCCCCACACTGCAGACACTTGTCCTCCTCCTTGGTGGAGTCTAACTTATGATCACAGCCAACAACCTGCAGGGAGGGGTAAGGAAATGAAGGCAAGATGAGAGAGAAGAGACATGGACATGGTTCCAATGTCCCAGGAAACACAGAAGGAAACAGAGTGACCGACATCCACTCATCTGTTCAGGCCCATACGACTCCTGCTAGCCACTCCCAGGCTCCCCTCTGGAGGCCATGTCTCTCCCAGTTTAGATGAAACTCCATAAACATGGGTTTGGGCATGCCAGAGGGGGGTTGTTCCCCTCCTCTCCTCAGAGAATGACTCAGGTGAACCCAGGCTAACGGGTCATAGAGCTGGGACTCCTGGGAGCCCACAGGCTGGTGTGGTATCGGCTTGGATACCATGTTGTTGCAGGCTCATGAGAAGAGCCTACATGAGCCTGAAGCCGACTCAGGGGAGAAGAAGGCAAGAAATGGAGAGAGGAATTTAGCATCTTTCCATCACCTATAGCCATCCCTTCACATTTGATTGGGTTTGGTTAAAGACAGCTTTAGCCATCTAGAGAATTTCTTTCATGAGGTTAGTGCTCTCAGGGGCAAAGTTGAGGTAGTCAGAGAACATCTGTAATGACTGCATTGCATTCTGGGAGCTAATGACTTATGAAGCCACCAAGCTCCTGACAGCCACTTGGTCGTGCTGGTGCTAGAAGACACCAGCCATAACAATCCCCAGCCAGCTTGGGGGGTGGGGGGAAGGAACGGGACAGGACTATAACTCACTCGGCAGATGCCATCCACACAGATGTCCCGCTTGCCAGGCTCGCAGAGTGTCCCGTCCACCACGGTCTCCCTGTGTTTATAGTAGAAGTTCTCCCCCTTGGGAATGCAGTTCAGTTCACACTTGTTTGGGGCTGGGTAGGCAAGAGGAAAAAGCTGACATCTTGACCCAAAAAGTGGTGGTTTGAACGAAAAATGTCCCCATAGGCTCATGTATTTGAGCACCTGGCCCCCAGTTGTCAGTGCTGCTCAGGGCTGTGAAACTTGGAGGTAGCATATCACTGGGGATGGGCTTCGAAAGCACAGAGCCTCTTCCCACTTCCAGTTTATTTTTGTGTGTGGTTGAAATACGATCAGCCTGATTCCCACTCCAGCCACCAGTCATTATGGACTCTCCCTCTGGAATCAGAAGCCCAAATAAACTCCTTTTACAAGCTACCTTTCACCACGTTTTTCGACAGCAACAAAAAAATAACTAATGCCAGAACATCTGTTGGGGGCAAAAAGGGACAGCACATGGTCCTCTAAGAACCCCCAAGGGACACGTGGACAACAGCCAGAAGTGCACTCTTGCCAGGAGAGAAGGCACAGAATCCCATCCCCCTCTCCCAGGGAGAAGGGACATTCTCTGGGAATTGATTTGTATCTTGGGGGACCAAGTCAAACAGCAACCTCTATAAACCTCCATTCTTTATTTTACTGCTTTGTTTTTGAGACAGGGTTTTTCTCTGTGTAGCCCCGGCCATCCTGGAACTTGCTCTGTAGACCAGGCTGACCTCAAACTCAGAGATCTGCCTACCTCTGCCTCCTGAGTGCTGGGATTAAAGGCATATACCACCACTGCCCAGAAATTTTGTTGCTTTATTTTAAGGTGAGGTCTCTACCCCAGGCCAGTCTTAAGGGATGGGCATGGTGGTGCACACCTTTGATCCCAGCAAGCAGTCTCTGAGTTGGAAGCCAGCCTGGTCTATGTAGTAAGTTCCAGGACAGCCAGAACTACATAGCAAGACTCTGCCCTCCCACCCACCCCCAAAATAAATCACAAACCAGGCTGGCCTTAAATTCCCTGTATGGCTGAATGACCTCAAATAACCCTAAAGTGCTAACAAGATCATATAGAGTCTACGAGACAGCCAGGGCCTATAATCTTTCAATATTAAATATAATATATATATATTATATATATATATATATATATATATATCAGCTGGGCAGGTGAGTTTGAGCCCACCTTAGTCTACAAAGCAAGTTCCAGGACAGGCTGCAAAGCTACACAGAGAAACCCTGTCTTGAAATCCCTCCCAACAAAAGATTAACTATTTGTTTACATGTGTGCATACATGTACATATGAATGCAGGTGCCACAGAGGCCATAAGGGGGTTGGGGGCTTGGGATTCCCTGGAACAGGAGTTACAGGTGGTTGTGAGCCACCTAACATGGGTGCTGGGAACCAAACTCGGGTCCTCTGAAGAGCAAGCATTTAACTACTGACCCATCTTTCCACCCCCCCCATATCATCATCATCATCACTATTATTAGCCGGTGTGAGTGTGTGTGTGTGTGTGTGTGTGAGTGTGAGTGTGTGAGACTGTGTGTGTGTGAGTGTGTGAGAGTGTGTGTGTGTGTGTGTGAGAGAGTGTGTGTAAGTGTGTGTGAGAGAGAGTGTGTGAGTGTGTGTGGTGAGTGTGTGAGAGTGTGTGAGTGTGTGTGTGAGTGTGAGAGAATATGTGTGAGAGAGTGTGTGTGTGAGAGAGTTGTGTGAGTGTGTGTGTGAGAGTGTGTGTGTGTGTGTGTGTGTGAGTGTGTGTGAATGTGTGACAGTATGCCATGTGATGGTAGGTGGCCAGAAGAGGGACTGCCTGACATGGGTGATGGGAATCGAACTCTCTGGGAGAGTGGCCAGTGCTCTTAACTGCTGAGCCACCTCTCCAGTCCCATGTAAAAGTTATTTTTAACATATGCCTCAGGAGTATTGCATGCCAAAGGGCCCCGGGGGTTATTTCTCTGGCCATGATGACTCCAGGACCACGGGGGTGGGGGGTGGGGGGGAGCAATGTTTAGTGTTGGAAATCAGTGTGCAAGATCTCTGTGGATCATTTGCAGAGAAAAGCAATGCCCCGACTTTTCCCGAGGCTTGGTTCTTTTTTTTTTTTTTTTTTTTAAGATTTATTTATTTATCATGTATACAGTTCGTGCCAGAAGAGGGCACCAGATCACATTACAGATGGTTGTGAGCCACCATGTGGTTGCTGAGAATTGAACTCAGGACCTCTGGAAGAGCAGCCGGTGCTCTTAACCATCTCTCCAGCCATCTCTCCAGCCCCTGAGGCTTGATTCTTTACCTTTATTTTTAGGCTGGGTATCACCAAGCAGACCAGGCTGGCTCCTGGAATTCAACATGTAGCCCAGGCTAGCCTTAAACTCCCGACACAAGCACTGAGATTGCAGGTATGCACCACCACACTACCTGTTTTGTTTTGTTTTTAAGGTGAGGTTCTGCTAGGGTCTTGTATGCGCTAGGCACACACTCTACCAAGGAGTCAAAACCCTAGCTCCTAAGACGTCATCTGGCTATTCCAAAATTATTTAGACTCATACACAGTGGTGTTCTTTTCCTGAACCTCATGCAGAACTCCCCATGCAGGTCTGAAAAGATGGACACAGTTGTCCCAAGCGCTTTCCTGCCTTTGGCACTGTTGGCCCCAAGCAGCACCACCCCTCCAGGGGGCCCCCTCATTCCACACCTCTGCAACAGTGGGGAAGCCTCAGAACTGAATAAGCCAGGTGGGAGACAGGCACAACGGAGCTTCGATTTTGAAAACGCGTATGGAGGAGAAAAGGCCAGAAAGAGCTTGCAACACGCCTGTTTTTGGGTTAACGTGGGCGCGCTAAGGACTAGGTCATTATCTAAGCAGCAAGGCATCTTTGAGGGGCGATAAGAACTTTCAGTGTGCTGCTTTGATGCATGACTCGGAATGGAGCTGCGCCCGCAGAGCCAGCGGAGCAGGGTGACGCGCTTACCCGCATAGTAGGGCAGCCACCGGTAGCGCCGGCCCTGGAAATCGGTGCCATCGAACTCTGCGCACTGCTCGGCCCGGAAGTCCCGCACGCCATCTGGGCAGTTCTGCGTGGGATCGTGGGTGCCAGCGTGGTTACTGGGGAGTTGCCATTCTGCCCTATCCACTCTCAGTGTCCTGGAGCCCTGGGGTCCTGCGCCTCTGTCCCATCCTCCCACCCCGTCCCAAGTGCCTGGCGGGGCGGGGAGCAAACTGAGGGTGTAGCTTGGAGGTGGGGCGGTGGGGGGCGGTGAGGGGCGGCGCCCACTCAGGCTTTACCTCGGTGTGGCAGGTGCGGTGGCTGCGCGCAGGGCCCACGCAGTTGGCGCCTCCATCTCTCCTATGGGGCGAGAGCACTGAGGAGACTCCAACATCCCCACCCGTTCCTGGGCTCTCCTGGCCTCTCCACCTGGTGCCCTGATGGGTGAGGCTGGACCAGAGTCCAAGGCAAGGTGAGGAGGGGGTACACTCGGAACCAAATCCATTGGGTGGGTGTAACCAGACCATGTTTGCACTGTCTTAGGCTCACTGTCCCTGACCTGACTCCATAAGGCCCTTGAACTTTACATACTATAACCCCTACCTGTGAGTTCAATCTGCATAAATAAATACTCCATAAATAATCCAGGATGTTTGGAGTTTGGGTTTGTTTGTTTTGTTTTGTGAGACAAAGTCCCAGGTTGACTCTGTAGCTGAGGATGACCTTGAACTTCTTGACCATCCTGCCTCCACTTTCTTTCCTGTTTCTCAGGAAACAGTTCACAAACCCACCAGTAGGAGGCGCCTCATTACCATTCCTTCGTATCTGACCCTACACACCCACCCCAATCAGAGCCCATGGGAAAACAGTGCACCTAGTAAATTCTAAAGTCACTCGTCGGGGAAGGGTCCTCTCTGCTCGACAAAGAAGTCGAGGCAAAGGAAACACAGCAACTAGGAACTGCGGGCTGACGTTCATTGATGGGGATGCGACAGACATGCCTAACCTGATGGCACTGTCTGCCCAGACATGAACTGCTCTGTCCCAGTCATTAGAGTGCTCAGAGTGAGTAACAATTTACTCAGGTCCCCCGTGATGACTAAAGAAACTAATATGGAGCCAGGCATCCCTTAAGGACCGTTGACCTTTTGCCCTGGAATACCTGGGCATTCCAGTGGCCTGCAGGTGAAGTAAGAATAGGATAATGGGCGGTGAGGAATTAAACTGCCTGTCCTTCTGTAAAACCCCCTACGGTTATGGGAAAGGGGTGAGATGGTCTTTTTGTTAGTACACAGCGGAAAGTCAGAAACAACTGAGGGAAGTGCCCAGCTGTGGATTCCATGGATGGTTGTGGTGCGCACCTTCCTAAAACCTCTGGTGCGCACCTTCCTGACCGTCTACCTTAAAACCAAGTTCTAAGGCTGTCGCCCTTGTGCCGGCAGAAAGAAAAATTCATTTAATCTAAATTTGAATTGAGTCTAAGTCTCTGGTTTCTCCCAGTGGATTCAAACGCCACAACACATTAACTCTGCAAATGAAGCCCCATCCCACCCCACCCCCATGCGCCAGGCGCCACAGGCTTAGGGCAGAGGAAGTAGACATGGCTCAGCTCCTCTCGATCTAGGCTGAGTGTTGGAATCCGAGATGAGAACATGGGAAATACTTGTTTTCCTAAACGCACCATCACTCTTCCACAATGAATCTGTCACATAATGAATGGCCCTGACGACAGCCTCCCAACCAGCAGCCAACCAGCCCTCACTTGCCCTCTTTTAAGCTGTTGGCAGGCCATAGACCTCCCGTCCCTACCTCTGGGAGTAGCAGGGGCGCTCCCGGAAACTTATGCCTCCTCCACAGGTCCGGCTGCAGGGGCTCCACTCGCCCCAGGCGCCCCAGGTGTCACTCTGGCGCCTCACATTTTGAGCCTGTAAAAGACATGCTCTGGCTGTGACTCACCATCAACCCCCCTACACACACACACACACACACACACACACACACACACACACACACACACACACACACACACACACACACACACACACACACGGGACTTGAACCCGGAGCTCTCCCTGCAGAGATGCTCTCCAGCCTGTTCAAAGAGTCTGGGGGCTTCCAGTACTGCCTTTTTAGGACACAGAAGTACCACCGGATACTCCAAAATGTTCATTGCAACTTAACCTTCGTCTTAAGGAGTGGGAGAGCCAGCCTAGGTGTGACTGAGCTGGGAAGAGCCTGCAGTTCCAGGGGCCTTGGGGGAGGGGCCTTGCAGCCAGTGCAGGCATTTGTGGGTTGATTACAATGTGGTAGAAGGGACCCTGAAGAAAAACGGGAAGGAACCTAGGACAAGGGTACCTCCATGCATTGCACTGGGCACTACTCAGCTGTGGTCTACTCATCTAGCATGGTAGTCGTGTGTTCTGGGCGTCTGCCAGAACACATGAGGTGGGGAGGGCGTGGTGGGGAGGAGAGGGTGTGGCCAGGAAGAGGCTATCTCCCCTGACTACACTATGCTGTGACAAGTGCAGAGCTTGGCTTGGTGTCCCTTGGAATGGAGCCTATGGATCAGCAGGCCCATCCTTTTCAAAAGAGATCTCTAAGGGATGGGACAGATCATGGCAAGTCTTCAGGTAGGTGGACCTTGGTCTGTTCAGAGAGTATAACCAAGACAGGATGGAACTTATGTGGGCTTCCCTGGAGAAAAGCCACTCCAAGTCTAGTTGTGTCTCTTCTTCTCTGGATGCGAGCTCACTTCCAGAAACTTCTATTGTTTCGACCTATTAAACTAGAACTTAGGGTAGGTTAGGGTGGGACTATAATATCCGGGTTCATCAGAGGCAAAGACTCCTAAGGGTCCCCTGGCCCCTATCAAAGAACCTGAAAGCTTGATTTCTTGTTCAGTGCCTAGTTTCCTGTAGCTTACTGGCCCCATCCCTAAGTTCTTATCCATGGCACATAAAACACAAGTGTTGGGCAGTAGTCTCTAGTACTCTGTGGAGAGATAGTGTGAATGGGCGTTTGTCTTCCTCTTCCTCGTCACTCCTTTCTTTTGGAAAACATGATGTAATGGCTAGAGCAGGAACAGCCGTTTAGACTGGGAAGTGAGTTGGAATATAGGCCTCAAGCTATATTCCTCATATATATTATATATATATGAGGACTTTGTGAAATGAAAACAGCCCTGAACTTCTGATCCTTGAGTGCTTACATGAGAGGTAGAAGAGTTAGACCTAATCTGCCTTGATGAAATTACACAATGGGCTATTCGGTGGTGGCGCACGCCTTTAATCCCAGCATAGGCAGAGGCAATCTGATCTCTGAGTTTGAGGCCAGCCTGGTCTACAGACCAGGACAGGCTCCAAAGTTACACAGAGAAACCCTGTCTCAACAAACAAACAAAAGAAATTACACAATGGAAATTCACTATGGATGTGACACCTTGCAACCAGCATCCTATGGCCTCATGGTACACATATTCTGTCATCTAACCCTCATAGCCTAAAAGTCCCAAGGAACAAGCCAGAAAGGGCATGGCACCATATACTATAGAACTCAGCACTCATCCTCAGGTTGTGTCCCCACCTGCCTGGGGGAGCAGGCAGCCAAATGAGACACTGGATCCTAAGGAGCTGGACAAGGGTACAGAGAGGCACTGTAAACATGTCCCATGTGCTGAAAGGGCACTTTATTTTGAGGTGTCACCACAGGAACCTTTAGGAAATTTAACTCCCATTATTTAGAAAGAGGTCAAGTGTGAACAAAGAAAAACAAGCCCTTCCCCAACTTGGAGCCTCACAGCTAGCCATTCCGAGGTGAGCAGGGAAGTCTGCAGATGTCTAACACCAAATACCTATTACCCTTGTTTTTATAGACCACGATTCAGAAGCAGAGCAAACCGCATCAAACTTGCTAACCACACACAGAGCCAAGCACAGGCCAGCCAGACCAAAGGTCTTGCCTCTCATTGTAAATCATCCACTCCTCCAGTTCTAGCTAGAACAGAACCTCCAGGCTTTCCAAACCACCAAACCAAATGCTCAGGTATTCTGGCAACAAAATGTAAACTGGTTTTATTCGGCTTGAGTTTCTGTTTTGAAGGGGAGAGCTACTTACTGTGTAGTAGGTGTTGTGGTAACTTTCCAGGCAGGGATTCTGGCCTGGCATGTGACCCGCAAGCCTTGCTGCCATGTGGTAAATACTAGGATGTGGTCCCTGTGGGTCTGTTGCCCTCACTTGCCTGTCTAGTGTTGACCCTGCCCAGGGTCTGGTTTGGATACTTGTCTAGGCCCCTTGGTGCAACAGTCCCCAGAAATCCAGCTCTTCTGGAGGCAAAGTGGAGACAACTCATGTGTCCACAGAGTCGGGGATGCTCTGGCCAAGGAGGCATTCTAGGATGGCTGAACTAGGGCCACACTCCTGCTAGGTGCCTTTACAGACATTTCTTTCTTCCCCAGACCAGCACCTGTAGGAAAAGGTCTCCTACTGGTGCAGGGGTAAACCCTGGTCTGTACGATACTGAACCACACTCCCTGAACCTTTCCACACACATATCAGGTCATGAGCAGTGTGAGCACATTTTGTTCTTTGTAATTATCTAAACTCCAAGCTGTGTGGTGGTACAAAGCCAGGAGCTGGTGTGGCCCAGCCCCATCCTGGGCCTGTTACCGCCTGCCTCAAGCTGCTTCTCTCAGCTCCCCACCCTCCTGCCTCCAGCTCCAACTCCAGGCTCAGGAGTCCCCTTTCCTGCCTGCTGTGCACCAGGACGTGTGGGAAGAAGAATGAGACATTGGCCAGGCAGAGGGACTCACAGAGCGCCTTTAACTATTCATCTGGTCATTCTGTCTAGTCAGCCCTGATAGGAACCCTGGGGTGGTCAGGACCCATGGTGGATCCTGCCACAGCAGAGGGAGCTGAGCTGGGAGTCTGGACCATACCTCTCCACCACACAGAGGTCAGGGAAAGACCTCAACCTCATCTTGGCCTTTCACACTGGAGGCAGATGGCCACTCAGCCACACCACGGAAGAAGGGACCTTATAGGATCCAGCGTACTTTGTAATCACTGATTCATCTGTAAGACAATCTGTGGTGTGGTGTGGACATTAGATTCGTGGGATTTGGGTGGTCAGTGTATGGCTTGGGGAATGGGTTGGAGTCAAGCAGCTATTGTGTATGGAGTGGCTCTAGGGCTCTGGGATTTCACCCTGGGGTTTTGATGTAGTCATGGAGACCCCCAGGGGGAGGGGCTTCACCTGCACAGCAGCTAAGTCACCAGCACGAGCCAGAACCCCAGTGAGGTTCTGTAGAGGGCTATAGGCTGGCGCAGGTGGCGTGTGGAAAGGGAATGAGGGAGAGGCTTCGGTCCACCAACTGCCTGGCATGCCTATGTGTTAAACAATGAGCTTTTGGGGGGCTGGCTAGTGTCTACCACTGACACCCATCCTGCCCGCCTTCCTCACTCTCCGCCCATATTACCACAAAGGCGGCACTGCCCCCTTCCCTTCCCAAGGCAGCCATCCTAGCCCTCTGAGTCTTTCTCATTTGGGCCTTCTTGGGGGATGGGCAGGGCTGTGGTCTCCCTGGTGCAGAGATTTCAGGGTAGAATGGGAGTCTCTGTGCTCTCTGTTCTGCCCAACACCCAGCTCTGCAGGTCCTCTGCCCCCAAGGGTCCCCGTCTATCCTTAGGACTCCAGTCTCTTGAGCTTCCTCATTCAACAGCAACATGATCACCCCTCGGCTTCCAGAACCCACACTCTACATTTGCACTAACCTGATAGCCACAACCACCTGTAGCTCAAATTAAGCTCAGATCAGCATGAAAAGCCCCTGTGTTGTGCTAGCCACATTTCAAATGTGTAATAGACACATGGACCTTGCAGTGGCCCACTGAACTTCAGAGAGAGAGAGAGAGAGGGAACATCCCAGCCTTCAGGCAGGATCATAGTGGGCTGGTCCCAGCGGCATACCTACGGGTCTTTTCTCTTTTAAAGGGAGGAGCCGCAGTAAGTGTTTGTGGTGTCAGCCAGGCCCAGGACTGTACCGATTCCTGCAGACTGCCCCTTTAAGAAACTAAGCACCCCAGCCAGATGTCCATGGTGCCCTGGTTTGTGAAGGAGCTGGAGCACTGCAAGCTCAACTCTCCTATATCTAGTCTTCCCCAGACCCTGCCCTACCTATCTCTTACCCCTCCCCCACGGCTCCCAAAGGAGCTTCCCAGGGCCCCATGGGGCCCCGCACTCACCCAAGACCCTGGAGTGGAGACCAGCAACAGGAGAATGAACAGCTGCATCTCTGCCTGCAGGAGAAGTCACGGGTTAGAGCCAGAGGGGCCACCACAGCTGCCCAAAGTGGTGACTCCTGCTATGTGGGTGGGATGTTCCTCCCACGGAGACCCGGTCTGCTGGGAGCACCACGGTGACAACATGTCACGCAACTTACACACAAGGGAGAGGAGGCTTGGTTGGCAGCAGGCAGAAACACAGGAACAACTTGTTTTGTTATTCCAGAGGAGTAAGAATGGTTAAAAAATATTGCTGTGTTGTTGATCTAAGTGAGATGGGAATCAAAGTAACCAGACCGTTAAACTCAGTAAGAAATTAAAAGGCCATTTCATCCCGTTTAAAAACAACTAATAAAAATAGATTTGCTGTCAGTTTTCATCACCCAAAATAAGGGTGTGTGCAGGAGTGTGAAGATCAGAGGTTGATCCTGGGTGTCTTCCTCAGCTGCTCTCCACTATATGTTTTGAGACGGTGTCTCTCTCTGAACTCCAGCTCAGCTTTTTCTGCTAGGCTGACTGGCCAATGGGCTTGAGGGATCCGCCTCCCCTGCCCTCCCCCCAGGCTGAGGGTTACAGAGCATGCTTTACCCAAGTCGTAGGGATCTGGATTCAGGTCTGCCGGCTTGCACAGCAAGCACTTCACTGACAAGGCCATCTTCCCAGCCTCACCAGAAAATATGTTCCCGGAAAACTGTGTCTGAGGGTAGCTTAAAAATTCAATTGCAGGGCTGCAGACATGGCTCAGCAGTTCAGAGCACTGGCTATTCTTCCAGAGGACTCTGGTTCAATTCCCAGCATCCACAGGGCAGCTCACAACCATCCATAACTCCAGTTCCAGAGGATTCAACACCCTCACACAAACATACATGCAGACAAAACACCAACGCTCATTAAAAAAAAAAAATTCAATTGCAGCCTGACGGTGGTCTACAGAGCTAGCTCTACATAGAACCAATCAAAAAATAAATAATTGCTTATCCAGGTGTGGTATAGGGTGGGTACCTTGTAGTCCTAGCCACTGGGAGGCTGAGGCAAGAAAGAATACTACTAGAGCCCAGGACTTCAAGGCCAGTCTAGGCAAAAAAGCCCACTCCAAATTCAACTGCTTTGGGGACACAGATCATGCTTAACTATGCTGAGACCCTTATTTGGATCCCCAGCACCCACCATGTTCCGTCTCCCCCCTTTCCCTCCCGCCTCTCCTCCTATTCCCCCTCCCTACATACACAGTTTTCCATTTTAAACCTAAGCCAACCTAGGAAAGCTTCCTTCACAGTCTTGGTAACAAGTGTGTGCACGCCCCCCCCCCAACCCAGAGTTGTGTGCAGGGTGTGCGCACACATGTGCGTTCATGGTAGTGGTATGCGCACATGTGCGCAGTGCTGGGTGTGCTTACGTGTGTGCACATGCCTCTGTAGGAAATGCGTAAGCAGTGTGCAGTTCGGTACAGAACATTAAACAGGCGCTGACAGGTATGTTTAATATTAAAATCTGTAATTCTACCGATGTTCTGAGTTCTTTTGGAAAAAACGACTTGCGGTCAAGTTTATGTAGATGAAGTACAGCATACAAAAGCCCCACGTTCAGTGAAGTTTACCCGGGTACATGGATGGAAGGAAACCCCGGGCTAATTTGGCACAAACAGCAAGTCGTTCAGTCATTCTTATCAGCAGATTCCTAGGTTTGGCAACACCTCCCGAGGGACCAGGGGTTGTGGGCGCAGCCGCGATCAAGGGCTGGTGAGTGGGCGGGGAGGTGGGTGAGCTTCACCAGAGGGAGACTGAAGAACGAACGGACTAAGGAGTTCCACTCACTGCAGACACTGCCCAGGCCTGCGACCCTGATTCCAAAGTCCCGAGAGCTTGACAATTTTCCTTCTCGCAAATCAAAGCCACCCTAGAGTCCAGCAGGACGACTCTCCAAAGGTCCGTCCCTGGCCCCGGGTAGTGCCGCGTGACCCCAGAGGCACTGAGGGTTCCCTGGGAGCCCCGGGAGCCTGGCTGTGGCTGGGCTCTCCACCGCATGTACCCAGCAGGGGCGCTGGGTCTGCAGCCTTCACCCAGACTGCGCCCCGGAGGGGGTGGGGTGGGGAGTAATGCTGTTCTAGGAGATGAGCAGTCGGACAGCAGGGGACCTGACCCCTCCTCGGAGCCCGCCTAGGCCACCGCACAGCTGGAGACCGGGTCTGCTCCCGTGGGCCTCTCACTTCCACACCACCGCGACCAACCCGAGCCAGAGAGGCAGATGCCCGGGGCGTGCCCTGCCCAAGGCGCCCGCTTGCCTTCCTACCTGTCTCGAGGAGCCCGGGAGCTGCCCCGTCGGTGCCCAGACTGGGTCAACCTTTCCAGGACCGACAAAAGCCATGGGAGGTTGGACTTTCTCTTCCCGCTGCTGGCTGGTTTCCTCCCCGCCCTATCTTCCCCCACCCAGTCTGCTGACACCCACCTCCAATCCCTGAAGGAGCACAGTGCCCCCACCGAGAGGCCCCGGGTACCCAGGATTGCCCCGTGTTTCCTCTTTTTGGGTTCCTGCCAAGGCTTTGCTTATTCTCAACTCTATGGGCTCCGGGTCTTGGGTCTGTGCCAGTCACCTTTTCAGCCCCACTTCCCCTAGCCCAAGCCCTCCAGATCTTTGTCAAAACCCCTCCTCACTACACCTACCCCACACTGACACACCTGCGTGTCCAGCCACCTTCTGAATTCTATACTTCGGCTACAGTTTTTTTTTTTTTTTTTTTTTTTTTTTTAACTCACGCACAGCTTTCCCCATCACTTTGAATTTACACCGCCCCGACCCCCAAACTTCTCCATCCCTTAAAACTGTGTGCTGGACATGGTGGCCTTTTAATTCCAGCACTTGGGAGGCAGAGGCAGGTGGCTCTCTGAGTTTGAGGCCAGCCTGGTCTACAGAGCTGCTCTACAGGCTCCAAAGTTACACAGGGAAACCCTATCCTTTATTTGAAGAAGGAGGAGGAGGAAGAGGAGGAGGAGGAGAAGAAGAAACAAAAACACCTCTTTACATACCACTTTTAGAGGCCTCCCTACCCACTTTCCATCACTGATCCCAGCTGCTATGGGTTTGGTTTGTGTGTGGGGTGTGTGTGTGTGTGGGGGGGGTGTGTTTGAGGTTTTTGTTTGGGGTTTTGTTGTTGTTATTGTTTTTTGGCTTTTTTTTTTTTTTGTGGTTTTTCCAGACAGGGTTTCTCTGTGGCTTTGGAGGCTGTCCTGGAACTAGCTCTTGTAGACTAGGCTGGTCTCAAACTCACAGAGATCCGCCTGCCTCTGCCTCCCGAGTGCTGGGATTAAAGGCGTGCGCCACCACTGCCCGGCTTGTTTTTTGGCTTTTTTGTTTTGGTTTTTCAAGACAGGGTTTCACTGTGTAGCCCTGGCTGTCCTGGAACTTGCTCGGTAGAACAGGCTGGCCTTGAACTCAGAGATCCGCCTGCCTCTGCCTTCTGAGTGCTGGATTAAAGGTGTGTGCCACCATCAGGCTGCTGTTGCAGTTCTAATGAAGAATCAGAGTAAAAATCTGTCACCTGGAATTAGCTGTGAATTGGGCTGGTAAGGCCAGCATATCCACTGTGGCTGCTGCCCTGGACACTAGGTAGCGTTGAGGTAGAGGTTTTACCAAATCCACTTGTGGTGAATTTAATTTCCTGCCTGCTTTTCTACTCCCTCTACCCGCTCCCCCAAAAATCAAGATATTCCTTTGCTAACCATTCCTTTTCTGAAAGCCTAAAGAGTATACTCACCCCTAGAAAAATGCCCTGGCTCCGGGCCTGTGGAGGGCACAGAAGCAGGGGTCTCTTGCTAACCCTGACACGGTCACTTCACTAGGCTCAGACAGAGAGCAATTTGCAACAGGGATCTCCATCTTATTCAGGACTGGGCTGTGTTCAGACTGGACTGAGTAAAGCGTGAAGCTCTACACACACACATACATACACACATACACACACACACACACACACACACACACACACACACACATATATAAATATATACACAAACATACACACACACCCCAGTGCAGGAGAGGTTTCAGGGCCCCAGGAAGCATGGCAGCAAAGACAGAT
Organism: Cricetulus griseus; assembly: GCF_003668045.3. NCBI lineage: Eukaryota > Metazoa > Chordata > Mammalia > Rodentia > Cricetidae > Cricetulus > Cricetulus griseus. The sequence goes on from NC_048598.1 coordinate 119,993,880, forward strand.
CACTTAGACCCTCCCTAGAAAAGGAAAATGTTTCTTCATTTTAAAATCCCCACCACTCCCCTGCCCCCATCAGCAGGACCTTTCTGAACTTAGTCAAAAGTCCTTGTGATATGGGAGGGAAATGCTCCTCTTCCTGAGGGCAGGAGCAGCTGAGGAGCAACCTGCCTCTGGTTTGTTTTTCTTCAGATGCCTGGACTTAGTTCTTTTGTTTTGCTTGTTTTAAGGCAGGATCTCATGGAGTCCAGGCTGGCCAACCTGTAGCCAGAAGCCTATACAGAGGACATGGAGGGTGCTGCTTACTGGCTTGCTCAGTCTGCTATTTTATAGAACCAAGGACCACCAACCCAAGAGTGGAGCCACACAAAATAAGCTGCCTCCGCCCATCGATCACTAAGAAAATTACAGTATGTTTCCTACTTTGAGCTGAGCACAATGGCACCTTTAATCACAGCACCTGGGAGTCAGAGGCAGGTGGATCTGAGTTCTAGGCCAGCCTGGTCTACAGAGAGAGTTCCAGAACAGCCAGAACTACAGGGAGAAACCCTGTCTCGAAAAAATAAAAATAAAATGACCTATAGGCTTGCCCACAGCCTAATCTTATGGAGATATTTTCTCAGTAGAGGTTTCCTCCTCTCTGATGATTCTAGCTTGTGTCAACTTAACATTAAACTGTCCAGCACACCCCTACAGAACATTTATTTTTCACTAAGACTTTGCCATAGGATGTAAATAACCTTGTCACCACACCCACCCCCCATAAAGGGTTAGTGCACTCACTGCTAAAAAGCAGATACGAACAGTTTCAAGGACTGGAACCAACCTTAAATGGAAAAAAAAAAAAAGCTTCCTCTCTGAATTATCATAAAAATGTTTAAGTAAAAAAAGAAAGAAAAGGAGCAAAGGGGCAATGGTGGTTTCAGAATGAAAAGATCATTCAGGTTTCATGTCATACATTCAATCTTGGTGCTAGTAACAAAATGGAAACAGGATTACTATCATACAAAATGTTCACTACAGCACGCTGTATGCACCTGTTTCAAGTCCATCCCCAGCCCCTAAAGCTTCCAACTCAATTACTTCCCAGACTGTTGACAAAGGAGCACGAAGATCTCTTTGATCCAGTCCGAGTAAAGACAGCTGAGACCCGCCAGGTCGTCAATAAAATCAAATGACCTAGTGAAACTCTGTGTGTGTGTGTGTGTGTGTGTGTGTGTGTGTGTGTGTGTTGGAGGGGCTGCTGAGATATCTTCAGGTGTTCTTCATACATTTTACAAACACCTTTCATGCATTCACGTACAGATTCATAGTTAGTGTGAGTCCTGCCTTCCAGCCTCTTGGTGCAAGACATGGCGCCAAATGCTCTACGGCAGTTGCCACCCCACATCCGGGTCTCGATTCCTGGTCCTCATCTCTGCTGTGTAGAGACTTCTGGGGCTACGGAAGGCAGAACCAGATCGAGCAGAATCGAGGAACAGGCCTGGCCTCTTCAACCAATCACTGTTGTAGACATGAACTGATCTACACTAAATCACCAAGACCTATGGAGCACAGTGCTCAGCCTGGGGCTAACTGGTGCACAAACATACAAGGTTTACCAAGATTCCAGAAAAGGAGACTGGGGAGGTGGTTCACTGGCTAAGTGCCCAAGCATGAGATTCTGAGTTCAAACCCTCAGGATCCACACACAAAACCTGGGCCTGAAACTTCCAGCACTGGATGACAGAGACTGAAGGATTCTGGGGGCTCACTGCCCAGCCAGTCTAGCCAAAGCAGAGAACTCCAAGTTCAGTTAGAGACCATCTAAAAAACTGAGGTGGTGAGCAACCGAGGAGATCCCGACATCAACCTCCGGCCTCCACACATCTGCACAAAGAGTGCACACACACACACACACTTGTACTATCCACACGGAAGAAAAGATCCCAGGAGAAAGTGTAAAGCCCACCTTACCATTTTAAATATCTGTACGCCAACTTCAGGCCTCCCCCTGGAAGACCCGGACCCCTCTGTCTGGGCAGGGTAGCCTGGGGTGACGGTAGGTAGCCTGGGAGGCAGGCAAATGGTGAGATGCCCTGTGTGTTACTGTGGGCAAGACGAGTCTCCTCCTTCAGTGACAATATGACAAACACTCAAAGTGCTTTTGATACGTACTGACCTATCTGTACCTGCAAGCAGGAAAAAAGCCTGGCACCTCTGCCTTTGTTTTGTGTCTGTCTCCTTTATTTTGTGTCAAATTCTTGCTTACTTAAGTGAGCGAGCATATAAATCACTTTGAGTGTTTGTCTCAAAACCAGTGATGCCCCCAGATAACTCATTCCATCCCATTAAGGCCCACAGATAAGCATAAATGAGGCGTTTTTACTATCAATTTTTTTTTAAAAATTCATTAATTGTATGCATGTGTACACTCACCTGGGTGTCACTGCATGCCTGTCTCAGAAGTCAAGAAACAATTTTCAGGAGTTGGGTCCCTGTTTACTGCTCTAGAGGAGGTTGGACCTGGGAGAATGAAGCATAAATGAGAGGGAACTAAAGTCTCAGGCAATTGCCATCTTTATTTAGAGCATCTGACAACTTATACCCTGAGGGTTAAGAACGGTCACCTGAGCAAAGTTCTCACGACTTCAGCTGTATAAAATCAATCACAAGGACAAGCTGCACATGGCAAAAACATGGTTTTCCACAGAGGCTCATAAATAACAATAACCAGCTGTACAGACTAATCTGAGGCAGACTCACTCCTATCGTCTACACCGGGGAGGCTCATGCAAGCACATTCCAAGAACAATTCCATGGGTGGTTATTGTTGTTTGGGTTTATTCAAAACTGGATTTTTTCTGTGTAGCCCTGACTGTCCTTGGAACTTGTTCTGGAGTCCAGGCTGGCCTAGAACTCATAGATTTGCCTGCTTCTGTCTCAAGTACTGAGAATAAAGATGTACACCACTACCGCCTGGCTCAATTTCATATTTTGAAGAAACTAAGGTCACAAGACTCTTGGTTTCTTGGAGTTTTCTCACAAGCACTCAGAATTCCCCTCACATGGCTCCATCATTAGATGTGTTCCGACAGGTCCCAGGGTCGAACTTAGGTTATCAAGACGGCAGCAAGTACCTGGCAGCAAGAGCCATGTCGATGGCCCCTTAACGTCAGATTTTTTAGTGTCTTGTTCTAGACTGCCCATCCCCCAAAGGTGTCCTAAGCCTACACTTATCTTAGACAGGAACCTCATAGTGGGGCAACTCTTGATGTTAGCAAGATGTATGCTGGAATTTCTCATGGAAACTCAGTGAGAACCTCATTGTATAGTCTTGACAATGTGAGATCATGACCCGAAGACCTCACTGTGACTCGGGCTGTCTAGTTAGCATGCACACTGCTGCCCGATGCCAGCTCTTCCTCTGTTTAAACTGGAATCCTCTGTTAGAGCCCCGGGGACAGACCCCTCTATGGGGTCCATTTCCCAGTGTGTGTGTGTATGTGTGTGTGTGTTGATTCAATCTCCTTTCTTGTCTCCTCACTCCCCTCTTGAGTTTTTTTCAGACAGGTAACAGCATCTTGGGATGCCCAGAGCAACGACTTCATCAACAACTCGCCCCTTGACCCTCAAGGCAGAAGAAAGAGGAAGGGACAACTGGTTTCCATAAAGCTGGCAGTAGCTGCTAAAAAAAAAAAAGTGTTGGTTGGGGCTGCTGAGATGGCTCAGTGGCAAAAGGCACTTACCTGAGTTTAGTCCCTGAAACTCATGTGGTGAACGGAGAGACCCAACTCCTCAAGTCATCTTCTGAGGGCCACATGTGTGTGAGCATACACACGTACACACATGCATGCACACACACAAAACAAATACATCAATAAGTGTAATTTAAAATTTTAAGGAAAACGAACAAAAAACAGCCTTTTCCTTCCGCCCCATGTCTTCCTTCCCCAGACTTTGTGCTTAATTCTTCCCCTCTTGCTCATTCCTGCAGACTGTAGACCCACTGTGCCCTCCCCGTGCTGTGCTGGGCAGGATCAGCCAACCTCAGCTCCCTGCAGTCACAGGATCATAAAGTCAAAACACCGAGATGTTCTGGAGGATAGGATGGGAAACATAACTTCCACTTTTTAGAAACTCAGAGTTTCACTCCCTCCCAGTTCTGCCAGATTCCCAGATATTGTCGTGACCCGGCTTGTCTCAGCTTTAATCCACAACAGTGATGAGGTTCTACCTGAGTGGGGCTGTGTGGACCTGGAAGCTCCCAGCAACCCAACGGCGATAAAGATCAAACACAGGCATCTTGTCATCTTCAGAGAGCTCTCAGTTCCATGTTGTAGAACTAGAGTCATTTCTTTATTAGCCATCTTTTCTGGTGTTTCTTAACCATCCTGCCAACACCACGTGGGAACCATCTTTCTTTGTTCTCTCTGCTCTGGTCGCTTGCCCCTAACTCCTAACCTTCAGTCCTCACAAGTTACTCTCACACCTCTAGCACCTCCATCCAGGTGAGGGCCTATTCAGATGCTTAGGTGCACAGATATGCAAATTAGGAGGCATATTACCTAGTAAACAATAGTAGCCCTAGTAAACAATAGTAGCCCTACTGGCATTAACAATACAATAGTGGGCCAGAGCTTTCCTGTGCTCCATGTTTAGTGAGACCAAAGGCTGGGATCTCAAAATCTTCCATAGCAGAAATACTTTGGTCCCCCACAAGATGTAACTTGGGTGTCTTTATGCTTTTTTCTCTCTCCCTCTCTTCCCTTCCCTCTCTCCCTCCCTCCCTCCTAAGTTCTGGGGATGGAGCCCAGATTCTAGGCAAGTCTTGTACACTGAGTTACAGCTACAGCCCAGCTTTGTATGTACTTCTTTCTAAATATTTTTAACCTTAGAGTCATTGGAACCGGTTCCCTTGGGCCCTACTCTATGCGCATACTTACACATTTATTTATCTGCAGTGCTGCAGGTCACACTTTAGTCCCTGAGCGTCCTAGCCAATTGCTCGCTTCACCACTGGCTTCACCCTGGCCACTGTCTTTATCTTCGCTATTTTGTTTGTTTTGAAGATGTGTTTATTTTTATGTTATGTATACGTGTTGTGCTTGTACATATGCTATGTTCCTGCAGTGCCCGCAGAAGCCAGAAGAAGGCATCAGAAAGTCCTGGAACTGGCATTACAGACAGCTGTGAATTGCCATGTGGGTGCCGGGAACCAAACCCAAGTTCTCCGCAAAAGCAGCAAATGCTCTTATCTCTCAAGTCACCGCTCCAGCTCCTGTCTGTTTGTCTGTTTGTTTGCTCTTCCTCCCCAAGACATGGTTTCTCTGTGTAGTCCTGGCTGTCCTGGGACTCCTCTGTAGAACAGGCTGGCCTTGAACTCACAGAGATCCTCCTGCCTCTGCCTCGGAAGTGCAGGGATTAAAGACATGAGCCGCCACCACCACCGCCGCCTGGCTAATTGATCATTTTTGAGACAGGGTCTCATGGATTCTAGGCTGGACTTGAACTGCAATTAGCCAAGGATGACTTTAAAAAAAGAAAAGAAAAAGTTTTATTTATTTGTTTTTTTTTTTTTTTTTTAAATTATGAATGGGCTAGAGAGATGGCTCAGCAGTTAGGAGCACTGGCTGTTCTTCCAGAGGACCTGGGTTCAATTCCCAGCACCCACATTGTGGCTCACAATCCAGTTCCAGGGAATTCGACATTCTCGACAGATATACATGCAAGCAAAACACCAATCAAATAAATATGTAATGAAATTCCCAAACCATTAAAAAGCAATTGTGTATGTGGGGGGGGGGTGTACAAACAAGAGTACAGGTGTTTACAGTGCCACAAAGGGCACTGGGACCCTTGAAACTGGGGTTACAGGCAGCTATGAGCTGCCTAACATGGGAGCTGAGATCTGTAATAGCAGTGCACATTCCTAACCACTGAGCCATTGCAACTTTGGGCTTCCTGATTCACCTGACTCCAGTTCCTGCACACAGGGTTACAAGTATTCTACTGTGCCCAGCACTGTGCCACCCTGGGAATCAAACAGGGCTTTGTGAATGTCACACAAGCATTGTACCAAACTGGCTATATCACCGCCCTATTTTCCATCTTTAAATGTTTAGTCTTTTGGCTAAAGGATTAAGCAAGCAAGTCTATTATTCGCGTAGCTCAAACATTTCTTAAAACAATGAGCAAAACTCGTGAAGCTGAAAACTATTAAAAATAATAAAAACATGCCAAGTCTATAGTAAAAGACACACAGATAGGTAACGGACTGCTACTGCAGAGCACAGTGTGGGCCTTATCACAAGAAAACTGGGTGTCCCATCTTTATTTCCGCAGCTTTTCTGTCCCTGGAAGCTGTTCACACACATGCATCCTAGTCACCCTCACCGGCACACTGTCTTTCCATAGTTTCAGATACCGGCAGTCAATTGTCATGTGAATATCTGGAAACTTCACCCAGAAAATTCTAGAAATAGTTTATAAGTCTAAAGAAAAAGAAACATTTAAAAAAAAATCCAAGTTTTCTATTTTAGGAGTCTTTTGAATTTTGTAATTATCTGTACAAATTCAATGCTGCACAACTGAAAAATAACTGGATTCAGATGTGCCACATTCAAGAGCTACAGTCACTCTGTGTCTGGTGCCACATTGGCCCCAGCATGGGACCAGAGGCTGGGGTGGGACACTGGGCAGTCAAGCCTGTCTAGCCACAGTCTGAGGTCACCACTTGCTGGCTGTGACATGTTAGGCAAGGTAACTTTCCCAAATGGCATTCACCTCATTCAAAAAAGGAATCAGTGTAAAAGTTAATCATAGTGAACTAGGAAATTGCTCAGAATCCACAGCCCCAAAAGCTGACAACAAAAGCAGGTGGCAGGAAGAAGGAGGCAGCCTCTTCTTGAAAGGAGTAAAATGGGAAAATTAATAGAAGTCTAAAACTTGGACTCCAAAGCCCAAATAGAAAAACTCTTAAGCCTCTCTGAGTTCCCAAAAAGGCAGATAAGGCTAAACCAAGAACTGGGTACAGAGGCCTGGGAACAGATAATACCCCCAGCCTTGTCAACATTTCTCTGTCTTAAAGAAGATCAGATAGCTGTCAATTCGTAGTTGTAAAAGTCCCTGCATAGGAGATAATTAACAGACTTATTTCCTCTACAGCTTCCTGCTTAATTGCATCCTGCCTAAACATACAGTTATTGTTTTATCCTATGTAACCATAAAAACTTTGTACTCTCAAAACATCCAGTCTTTTGAACTTTCCCCTTTAAAATCCCCCTCAGCCAAAAAGCAGGAATTCACTTGTTTCCGAAGGAGTGGTGCCCTTGCTGCAGCTCAATTCATTAAAGAAACCCTTGTTCTTGCATTTGGTGAGTCATCTCCTTGGCGGTGGTCTTTTTTGGGGTTCCATGATCTGGGCATAACACTCTCAGGGAGGGAGTGGCCCAGGCTGTGAGGACCCACCAGCACCAGCCTCCATTGAGCACAAGCTTTGATCATCTGCCATGGCTATCCTTTGAATGGACTAGAACTTGGGACTGAAGGCTAGCTGGTGGATGCTTCTTATACTGAGGTGTGTGGCCTTAGGGACATAGGAAGACACTGAACCCATAAATCCCAGCTTCTTGAAACATCTGCTTTCAGATTATGACTGACTTATAATGGTGTGTGTGTGTGTGTGTTATGTGTTTGTGGGTATGGTGTATAGTGTATAGAGTATAGTATATAAAGTATAGTGTATAGAGTATAGTGTATAGAGTACAGTTTATAGAGTACAGTGTACAGAGTATAGAGTATAGAGTACAGTGTATAGAATATAGTGTATAGAGTACAGTGTATAGAGTACAGTGTATAGAGTATAGAGTATAGTGTATAGAGTACAGTGTATAGAATATAGTGTATAGAGTAGTGTATAGAGTACAGTGTATATAGTGTATAGTGCATAGTGTATAGAATATAGTGTATAGAGTATAGTGTATAGAGTATAGTTATAGAGTACAGTGTATAGAGTATAGTGTATAGAGTATAGTGTATAGTGCATAGTGTATATTCCCCTGCCCCACTTGACCATCTTTAAGTTTGGGATTCAGAAGTGTTAAGGGCATGTGCAGCCATCACCCATGTCCACCTCTGGAAACCTTCTCCTTCCTGAGCAAGCTGCCCTGACCCCTTCTCCCACCTTCTCCCAGGCTACTTTCTGACCCTGTCTACTCCAAGGAGAGGGGACCTTTATGAGGACAAGTCTCTTTGTCATTGGTGACTGGTTTATTCCACTTAGCACATATTCTCAAGGTCCACATACTGTACTTATTTTCATACACACACACACACACACATACACAGAGCACACAGCACACACACACACACGCTATATGCACACCACACAGCACACACACACACACACACACACCACACATATCACACACAACACACAACATACACATACTGCACACACACAGCACACACATATCATACCACACATAGCACACACACATAACATGCCACACACACACATCATACCACACATAGCATACACACATATACACTACACACACATCATACACACATACCATACACACCTTACCACATACAGCACATAGCACACACATACACCACACACATCATACCATACACACCACACAACACACTCAATATACATACACATACCATGCATATACCATCACAAACACACAATACACCATACACACACACACACACACACACACACACACACATGCACACCTTAAGGCGCTAAGGCTTATGATGTATGCATTTTACCAAATAACAACACAAAACACACATTATAAATTTAAAAGTCTAGTGACATTCCCAGGATGCCACTCTGGACTGTGTCCTAGACCCTCAGGCTTACTTGTATATTTGTTTTCTAATATTTTTCAGATATTTATTAATTTTTTTTGTTTGTTTGTTTTTTTGAGACAGAGTTTCTCTGTGGCTTCAGAGGCTGTCCTGAAACTAGCTCTTGTAGACCAGGCTGGTCTTGAACTCACAGAGATCCGCCTGCCTCTGCCTCCCGAGTGCTGGGGTTAAAGGCGTTAGCCACTACTGCCTGGCTTACTAAAGAATTTTTAATGCAAATTATTAATGAAATAACATTTTTTCCTGTGCTGGCTAGTGTCATATCTTCTAGTATTTTTCTCATCTGTAAAATGGGGTGGCTGGCTTCACAGGCCAGTGACGATGTGAGGGTTTACTTCCGATGGGTCTGGAATATACCAGCTGTAACTGCTCCATCATTTCTGGCTTTCTGGGGCAAGTGTCTTCCTTCCTCTGCAGTTTTTGGCTGAAGGAGGGAAAGCACCGAGAGCCCCACCATGAATTCCTTCTGTACTGAATACCGTGACAATGACCCAGGACAAAGCCAAGATGTCAGGGAGGTCTCCTGGGGGAGGGATGTTCTTTGGGCACAGTTCTGAATACTTGTTTGTAAACAAAGGGTCCCTTAAATACATGGACCTGTCATTCCACCGCACAGCCTTGTAAACAAGGGTGGGATGTTTGTTCTTACTCAAAACACATCCTTTACATCACATGGAGTGGAAATCCCCTTTGGCAGACTCCTACCCATTGCTACACTGATTCAAACAGTTACTCAGCAACTCATAGGAGCCTCAGTTGGGGTGTCCCACACCCAGGGATTCAGACTCCCAGGAATAGGTGGCTGGTGCTATCATCCCCACCCCACCCCCATGATCTGTGTGACTTTGCCCTCCTGTGGTTCCCTCTGAGGCCTCATCTTCATCTGTGGACATCCTGTCCTGACAGCTGACATAACCGAGAGGCTGGCTTTGCTCTGAGAATGACCAGGTGGGGTGGGAAAGACCCAGAAATGTCAATTCTCAGAGAAATCAAGGTGAGAATCAGAACCTTGTCCCTCTCCAGCCAGGCGAAAGCCAGAGCAAAGCAGTCCTTGGAGGAAGAGGCCTGGACAGTGAGAAAAATGCACAGGAGATACAGGCCTGTGAGGGAGGGCAAGCCAGGGGAGGGGCTGCGGAAACATCTGGCTTGGCCAAGTTCCCAGTGGGAGATTTGGCTAAACTTGTCTGCAGTCCCAGGGGCCAGGGCAAGGGGCCCTCCTCCCCACCCACCCCCGGATGCTGAGCACTGCCAGGAAATTGAGAAGCAAGAGAAAAGCCTAACACCTCACAGTGGTTGAGCCCAGAATGCTGGACTTGGAGGACTCCACCTCACCTAAGACCTGACATTGCCTCTTTTGGCATCACCTCATAAGAACGTTTGCCCACGGTGCACTTCGGCTCCAAAACACAAATAAGTTTATCCCCCCATTGTCAAATGCCCAGAGCACCTTTACGAATCTGAAATATCCTTGTAAATCTTTATCTGTGAAAGTTGTATAATGGTCCCCAAAGTGCCTGTGGCTTACATCATGAATTCTGGACAAGAGGGCAAAGGGGTGTCCATTCCTTACCTGATGGGAAAATGGTCTCCCAAAGGGTCAACTTACATAAAGGGACAGGAAAAGGCTGACACTCCCTAGAACAAGTGGGCTGCTCTGGAGCCATCTGACACAGGGCGAGACGCTGACTTAGAGGAAAGTGTCCTACACTGCCAGCACAAAAGGCCTTCGCCCATGGCATGTTAGCCTGGGCAGCTGGGTAGGCTCTGGTGAAGGCCAAAGGACCTTCTCTCCATGGAATTGGCTTCCAGATGCCATCAGAAGTAACCTCAGAGAAAGAGACCCCACACTTGCAAAATATGAGGTTGTGGCCCAGCCCTACCCCAGAGTGGATATGAAAGAAAGAAAAAAAGCAAAACACCCAACATTCTTGAATCCCTCAGACTAAAAGGGGAGGAGCTTTGGAAAACCCAAGCTCACAAGAGTTAAAGCCGTTTTGTGACACAATAAACAGAAAAACCAATCCGAACCTAGTACGTTACAGTTCCTAACCACATACTTTAAAGCCAGGGAGCAGGATGAAGTTCCAAAAATCTCTCCTCAGGGATCTGAGCCATTCCTACACAGCTGTCACTGTGGAGATGCTGTGGTTTGGTTAGGAAAGCTCCACCAGGGGGTCTTCAGTTCATATGGGTTGTTTGTTTGTTTGTTTTTTGAGACGGTCTTACTCTGTATCCTATGCTAACTAGGAACTCTCTGTGCAGCCAAGATTGGACTTTTTAACTGATAGCAATTCTCCTGTCTCAACCTTCCAAGTAACAAAATTACAGGTGTGAGCCACTATACCCAGCCAGGCTCATGTAATGACACTATTTGGGGATGCCATGTAGGTCATTAGAACCCTGTAAAGTCCTGGTTCTTCTGCTCCCTGTTGAGCCCAGATGTGAACATGTAGGTTCCTACTGCTTCCTTGCCATGGTGGACTGAAACGAGGAGTCTAGGTACATTTTTTTTTTCTTCCACAAATTGTTTCTGACAGTGCTTGTGTTACTGTAGTCACAGTGGAAAGGTAGGATGTTTGTACACTGTGTGGAAATGTGTTGCTGTGATTGGTGGAATAAAAAGCTGAATAGCCAATAGCTGGGCAGGAGGCTGGATGTCTCAGCCGGTCTTTAGTATGCACATATTCCTTCCCAAGACAGAGCAAGCAGGGAGAGAGAGAGCTATGTCCTGATCTGCAGGCAGAGAGAGAGAGAGAGAGAGAGAGAGAGAGAGAGAGAGAGAGAGACTGGGCCTGACATGGGTTTCTGAAAACCTGAAAACAACTTCCAATGAGGCCACACATGTACTCCATCAAGGACACACAACCTAATCCTTCTCAAATAGTGCCACTCCATGGTGGCTAAGCATGCAAATAAATGTATGAGCCCATGGGGGCCCTTAGTCAAACCACCATAAAGCACAGTTACAATGGCCTCTAGGCTGTTGAAGATACCAGGAATATGGAGCATTTGCTGAGGTGACCTGCAAGCAATGAGTGGAGCTAGTCCTGGGGGGGACCGGGGACGGGACGGGACGGGGAGTGAGCCCTGAGTGAAAGAAGTACTGAGCGAATGTGTGCTGTTGACATGGGCACAGCTGTGTCAAGGATTTCAGTGCTGAGCACAGCCCTATGGGAGTGCTCCCAGGCCGTTCAGATAAACAGCAAAGTCTTTCTCAGGGGTCTGAGTGTGAATGTTAACAGTGCATACAGAAACTGTCTACCATAGCTTTCTCGTCTTGAATGTTTATGGCCTGAAGATTGTTCCTCTGCAGAGACTGTTCCTCTGTCATCAGCTGTATGCAATGGCCCTGCCTCTGGTTCAGCTGTATGCAATGGCCCCGCCTCTGGTTCAGCTGTATGCAATGACCCCGCCTCCTGTCCATCTGTATGCAATGGCCCCGCCTCCTGTTCAGCTGTATGCAATGGCCCGGCCTCTGGTTCAGCTGTATCCACTTACCCCACCTCTCTGTCTCACTGTTCTGCTGTTTGTGATGTCCCCACCTCTCTGTTTAGGTGTTGTGGCTTCTCCATCACAATCATGTATCTGTCTTTTCTTCATTTCCTCTCCACTCCCCTTGGAGCCGTGGAAGAACTCAACACAGGGAGAAATGTGTGCTACAAACAGCAGTGCAATATGGGAGGGACCCCAGAGCCATTAGGGTGCTGATGATGCTACCACATGTCCCCAGTGCTGGAAATGGAGCTCCAGAGCTTGGTGTTTGGTTTACTCTCCCTGCTGTCCTCGGGCTCCTTGCCTTTGGAGTGGGATATTGTTACATTATATCACTGGCTAATGGGAAGTCTGCAACTTTCACTTCATAGCTAAGAACATGGATTGCATCTCTATAGGGGCTTTGGATTTAGGCTGAACAATGTTTACACTGTTAAGACCATGAGGACTCTCAGAGACAGAAAAAAACATTTTATTAGGTGTCTGTGAGCCTTTGGGGATCATAGGTGGGTTACTGTGGTTTAATCCTCAAATGGGCCTGTGATGGCTAATTTGATTATCAGCTTGATGGGATTTCATGTCACCAGGGAAACAAACCTCTGGATGTCGATGTGAGGGATTTTCTAGATTAAGCTAATCGAACTGAGAAGATCTATATGAGGACGGCACCATTCCCTGTGCCGTCCCAGACTGAAGGAGAAAGGACAGGAGTAGAAGCATTCCTCTCTCTGCTATTTCGTTTTGAGATGGACTCACTATGCTGCCCCTCCCAGGGGCTGTGTGCTCTGCTCCCTGCTGCTTGAGTGGGGGGCAATGTCAGGTATTTGTCACAGCAACAAGACAGTAGACAAGCACAGTCCCCACAGACTCGGGTTTTGAATGAAGGCTTGTCCCTGTTTGGTGGTGCGGTTTTGACAGGCTGTGGGACCTTTAAGAGGCGGGGCCTCACTGGAAGAAACGATCACTGTACAAGGCTGGTCCCTGAAGGTTATAGCCTGGCCTTTGGTGCTAAACTTCTTTTTGCTTCCTGAGAATAGCCAGTGCCACACACTTCTGCCGGCTCCATTGCTCTGTCTTCCTCCCACTGTGACGGGCTGTAACTGAGACAAAGTAAAAATTGTCTTCCAGTACTTTCTGTCAGGAACCAGATGTGGTCACAGTGATAATATGCACACCTAGTGCAAGCCAGGTGTGATGGCACATCTGGGCAATCCCATCTTAGGTGAAGGGGTACTCACCAGAGTGTGCGTGCTCCTCCCACTCTGACAGGCCAAACTGGAAAGTCATGGATGATGAATTTTCCACAGCCACATGGATGGAGTCCCCTCCCTCATCGTCACTGCCCTAGATACTCTAGCCCCTCCCAGAGGCTCTCCAGGTTAGGGCAGAGTAGCATACAATAGTGGTGGGAAGTGGCTGGATGCCCAGTTGAGGGTCTGTGACCCTCCCCTCCTGTGTCAGGTATAAACAGCCAACAAGCCCAGCTGGGACGATCATTTGCAAGCCGGCACAGCTGAGCTCCTCAAGTCAGTGGCTGTTTGGCTTAGAGGACAGTCCAGTGCAGCAACGGTAAGAACACTTGATCAACGACCTGAGTTTGGTCGCTGGACCCATTTTTGGGGGAGAAGACCCACCCCTGCTGTGCCAGGTTCACATATACACAGAAACGAAATAAAGGATTTTAAAACTATGTGCCGGTGTTTGGCCTGTGTGGACCATCTGTGTGCCTGGTGCCCAAGGAGGCCAGAAGAGGGCATTGTATCCCTTGGAAGTGGATGTTTAGATGGTTTGAGCTACCATGTGGGTGCTGGGAATCAAACTCAGGTCCTCTGGAAGAGCAGTGCCCTTAACCACTGAGCCACCTCTGTTGTTCCTTAAAAAGAACCTTCTAAAAGGTTAACTAGTTCAGGTAGATACTGGGGTTGAGGCCATAGCACAGGGAAGGGGCATGTTTAGCATGTACTGGGCCCAAGGTTTGAGTCCTGTTTCCAACACGCGCGCGTGCACACACACATACACACACACACACACACACACACACACACACACACACACACACACCCCCAAAACCTCGGGAATTTAAAAGTGGAATGAATAGAGTTCTCTGGCTACAAGGCTTTTTCCACTTAAAATTATTTTCTTGTGGGGCTGGAGAGCAGTTAGGAATTCATGCAGCTCTTCTGAGGGGGTATGGAACTCACTGCAAGGCTCAGTGTAATTCTCCTGCCTCAGCTTCCTCACCATACCGAGCTAGGGTTTCTAAATTTTGTGGGTTTTTTTTTTTTTTTTTTTTTTTTTTTTTTTTTTTTTTTTTTTTTTGTCTCTCTGTGTAACCTCTGGCTGGCCAGGGTGTCGATATGTAGCCTTGGCTGGTTCGGAGCTTGTGGTGATCCTCCTGTCTCTGCCTCTCAGGTACTGGATTGCAGGCAAGTGTCCCCACCATATGCTCTTTAAATCAAGGGCAAAGACTTTGTGTGATGGCATATGTCTTTAATCCCAGCACTCTGGATTAAGTGTGTGTGTGTGTGTGTGTGTGTGTGTGTGTGTATTACTATTGCTACTTTCAAAGCCTGCTTCGAATACCCTAGACTATTCCAGCCAAGATAAGAAAAAATTGGGTCTTCTAATCTTCTAATTAATGGCTTTGCCAATCACAGCAGAGTCATCCCTTTTGCAAATGTAAACTTAGGTCTGTGGGGCTAACAATTGGTTAGAGCGAGGAACAGTTAATTAAAAGATTGACAGTTTCCACAGTGAAGAGCAAGACAGGTGGTTATGAACGTCAAGCACCCTGAGCAAACAGGTCAAAACCGTGAACTCAGAGCAATACTGAGATTCCACTGTGCATCAAGATTAAACCTGCTCTGTCTGCCACGCAAGCCGGGAAAGGCTGAGCACTGCAGAGAACTCCTTAGAAACCAACGTTAAAGAGTGTGCTGTTCTGTCCAACAAACTTGACTAATATGACGGCAGGATCAACCTGCTACTAAAATGCAGGGCATGTGGGAAGCTGGGTTTTCTTACACAATTTAGCCTGTCCTAGCTAAGGTATGAGCACCTGAAAATTAAAAAGTAACTTTTTTTTTTTTTGGCTTTTTGAGACAGGGTTTCTCTGTGTAGCTCTGGCTCTCCTGGAACTCACTCTATAGACCATGCTGGTCTCGAACTCACAGAGATCCACCTGCCTCTGCCTCCCGAGTTCTGGGATTAAAGACGTGCACCACCACTATCCTGGCTGAATTCATGTTTTTTAAAAACTCAAAAGTTGCCCTAAAATGCTGGTTTATTGCAGTTTGAAATTCATTTGTCTTAGGTTCCCTTTTTTCCTTCTGGATGGGCTGTTACCATGGTGTCTAGGCTGGCCCTGAATTTCTGAATTTAACTATCTTCCTTCCTCTGCTTCCCAATAGCTGGGACTGCAGGAGTACCGCAAACTGTTGTTGTCCAGGGTCTCTGCAGAAACATGGGTGGCTGTCCAGGGTCTTTATGGTCACAGGGGTGGCTGTCCAGGGGCTGTCCAGGATCTTCACGGATACAGGGGTGGGTGTCCAGGGTCTTCACGGATACAGGGGTGGCCGTCCAGGGTCTTTATGGACACAGGGGTGGCCGTCCAGGGTCTTTATGGATACAGGGGTGGGTGTCCAGGGTCTTCACGGATACAGGGGTGGCCGTCCAGCGTCTTTATGGACACAGGGGTGGCCGTCCAGGGTCTTTATGGACACAGGGGTGGCCGTCCAGGGTCTTTATGGACACAGGGGTGGCCGTCCAGGGTCTTTATGGACACAAGGGTGGCCGTCCAGGGTCTTTATGGATACAGGGGTGGGTGTCCAGGGTCTTCACGGATACAGGGGTGGCCGTCCAGGGTCTTTATGGACACAGGGGTGGCCGTCCAGGGTCTTTATGGATATAGGGGTGACCGACATACTCAAGAGTCAGGGGAAGCATAAAAAGCTTGAGAAGGAGGAACCTTTTCTTGGTGTTAAGTTTTTGAGACAGGGTCTTAGAGACTTTCATAGCCAAAGCTGGCCTTGAGCCCCAGGTCCTCGTACCTCAGCCTCTTGAATGCTGGGATCACAGGCATGTGCCTCCACACCCAGCTGAAAAATGATTTTATAAAAGGAATTTTGTGTGTGGTCAGGTTGGTTGTGATCAAAAGAGAATTATTCCTAAGTTTCCCTAGAAACTGAGTTTTACCACATTATCCAAACACAGGATTTTCTGTTACGATTGCATTACAGTCACACTTGTCTTGGAGAGCAAGCTCTTCTCTGTAAACATTTTGAGAGGTTTTGATTTTAGTTTTGATGCCATGTTTTACTTTTTTACCTTTGGGACTGCAGCTTTTCCCGTCTTACAGGCTCCACTTAATTTCCCTAATTCTGGGTTTTAAATGCTATCTCCTCTATTTAAAGTAGCAATTACATTTCTCAGAGTGGTCTTTTCATTTTGCAAATCCGTCTCCCAGAAGTTTGGTTTTTGCTGTGTCTCACAATCGAGTTCAGCAGTTTGCGTACAGTTCACTGCCTCTGTCCTGCTCCTCTCTTGGGGAGGGTCTGTTGTGGTATGATGCAGACATGATTTTATGTGTTTGTGTAATGTGTGTATATATGCTATGTATATGTGTGTATGGTGTGTGAGATGTGTGTTTATGTGTGACATGTGTGTATACAGTATGTGTGACGTGTGTGTGTGGTATGTGTATGTGGTATGTGACGTGTGCATATGGTGTGTGACATTGTGTATATGGTGTATGTGTGTATAGTATGTGTGTATTGTGTGCACATGTACTCATGTGTGCAGGCCAAGGAGGCAGGATGCTGATGGTGTCCTGCTAGCCCTGGCTGTGCGCTGCTGTGTGGAACTGCTCCAAGCTTTGCTCCTTGCTCATGTGGAGGTCAGAGGGCAACCTCAGGTGTTAGTGCTTGCCTTTAACCTTGTTCTCTGAGACAGGGTCTCTTGTTCACTGCTTGGTAGACTGGGCCCTTGAGCTCCCAGGATAGTCTTGTCTTTACCTCTCATCTCACCATGGGTAACAGCATCACATCTGGCTTTCCTCAGGTTCTGGGGCCCCAAGCTCCTGTTCTCACACTTGCAGGGCACTGCTATCCACTTAGCAATCTCCCCACTTTCTCCAAGGTCTATGGAAGCATGTGACTAGATCTGTACTGTTGGCTTTTCCTTATGTGTCTGCTATCTGGCGTAACAAGAAAATGGCATGTGCCCTGACTGTTATCTTTTCCCCATGCTGCCTTGTTGGTGTTTTGGGACAGGGTATTGCTACATAGACTGATGGACCTCACATGGCAATTCTCTTGCCTCAGCCTCCCAAGTACTGGGATTACAGGTGTGTACCACCAGGCCTAACCTGGAACCTCATCCATGCCAGACGAGTGCTCTACCAGTGGACTATATCTAGGTCACTCTCTCCACCTGTGGCTCTCTTTTGCTTGAGGGCAGGGTCTGGGTGGTGGCATATTGCTCCATGAGACTTTTGCCAGGGTCGTGACTGTCCTACTCATCCATGAGGAACACTGGCAGTTCTGGCTTCTCATACAGCACTTTTTCCTGCTCCACCTTCCCTGGGTCCTTCTGCCCTTGATTCTCCTGGTGCTACTGGGGAGCGGCTCATTGCAGACACTGCAACACAGTCTGCATTTGTTGTTCTGGATGTCAGTGCCAACAATGGGGTCCCCAAGGGTCAGAGTACTCATCCATATCTCAGAAAGCCCATCTCCAGCAGGATTGTGGTGGCACTGGCTGCTCCTTCTCCCCATCCATGCCTGCCATGACCATGGCAGCTGGGAGGAGGATGGAGCTGTCTTGTACTTGACAAGAGTTGCACGTCTCTTTAAGTGTGTCTTCCTAGACCCACAGGACCAAGGAATACTGTGGTGAGTCCATCCAGAGTAGTTCAATCTCAGCTGGCTGGTACTTGGCAGGAAGTGCTCTATTAGGGGTGGGGAGCAGGGAGCAGGGAGCAGGGAGCAGGGAGCAGGGAGCAGGGAGCAGGGAGCAGGGAGCAGGGAGCAGGGAGCAGGGAGCAGGGAGCAGGGAGCAGGGAGCAGGGAGCAGGGAGCAGGGAGCAGGGAGCAGGGAGCAGGGATGCTCCCACAGTGCAACTCCAGTAGGCAGTAGATTTGGGCTTCCAGAAGCAGACATCACAGATGTCTCCAGACCTATGCTGGCTTCTGATACCAGCAGCTCTGCCCCCAAGTGATGGAAGACTGAGAGCTCCATGTCGTCGTCTGATGCAAGGAGCAAAGCTTGGAGCAGTTCCACACAGCAGCGCACAGCCAGGGCTAGCAGGACACCATCAGCATCCTGCCTCCTTGGCTCCACCAGCTCTGGAGATACCTGCAGCACAAAATCCAGTGGCACTGGCCTCCAGGAGCTCCTTGCACAGAAACTGCTCCCAGCTGAGGCAGACAAGCCATGAGCCTCCATCAGAACATAGTAACACTGCCTCTAAGATTCATGAAAACAAATGTCCCCATGTGGTGGTTTGAAAGAAAACGCCCCCCAAGGGGAATAGCACTATTAGGATGTGTGGTCCCGTTGGAGGGTGGGGGTGAGCTTTGAGGTCTCCTGTGCTCAAGCTACACGCAGTGACACAGACCACTTCCTGTTGCCTGCAGATCAAGATTAGAGCTCTCAGCTCCTCTAGTATCATGTCTACCTGCATGCTGTCACCCAATTAAATGTTTTCTTTTATAAGAGCTGCCATGGTCATGGTGTCTCTTCACAGCAATAGAAACCCTAACTACAACACTCCATTTCTCACAGGAGTGGATATTTGGATTCCAGATGCTTTGGGCTGCTGGCATGACTGGTCATTCATCTTTTGTTTTTTTGAGATAGGTTCTTGCTACCTATGTGGTCTGGCTGGCCTTGAATTTGTTGATCTTCCTGCCTTTGTCTCTTTAGTGTTGGCATTACAGTGTGCCCTATCACACCTGGCTCAACCTCTTAGCTGTTTGTTCCTTCTGAAGACAATGGCAAGCTGTGGCTTTTCCAGCCACTGAACTAATGGTGTTGTTTTTATTTATGTGTGTTACTGCAGGAGTTCATTCTCTTCTTCTACTAAGTGGATTCCAGAGACCAAACTCAAGTCATCAGGGTTGTACCTTCACCTGCTAAGCCACAGTACCAGACCCCTATTATGTATTTATTCACAGCTTAGAATTGGAAATGTCTGTAGTTTCAGGACAGAGAGAGAAGGGTGCACACCACATAATGAAAACAGTAGTGCATTTTCCACTAGTATGACTGTGCAGTAATCCCTATCTCTTCCTCTCCACTTTCAACAGTCTCACCACATAGCCTTGGCTGTCCTGGAACTCACTAGGTAGACCAGGCTGGCCTTGAACTCAGATCTACCTACCTCTACCTACTGAGTGCTAGGATTAAAGGCATGGGCCACCACCACCAGGCATGTTCTTCTTCTTTTTTTTTTTTTTTTTAAAAAGACAATGTGTCATTATGTATCCCAGCATGCCATTATTGAACCCACAGCAATCCTCTTGGCTCAACTTCCTGAGGGCTGAGTGTACGGGAGTGCATCATGCCCAGCTTTGGGTTATTGAGAATACAGACTGCTAATAAATGTGTTTTCATTAGGAGATGCAATTTTTTGCTTAATCACAGATCCATAACACAGAACCATGAACAGCAGTTAGAAACAGATGGGATGCTACATCATTAAAGATGTGGCTCTGCTATGATCCATGCTGCCTTGTTATGAACGGAGAGCAGTAGGTTTCAAAGTGTCTTGGCATCTATGAACCAGTGCACAGGCTTCCACAACCCAGTGTTCCTTGGAAGAAAACTAGCACCACTCGACTCATGCATTCTTTATTCATTTAACAAATACAGGAAGATCTGCAATCATCTATCAAAATTATATCTCACCAAGAGTTTGAAAGGTATTTATTTAAAAAGTTGTATTCACAGTCTGTTACGTACAAAGTAGTAGTACCCATAGTAGCAGAAGCCAGGCAGTGACCATGGGAGAGTAAATGACACCCAGAAATCCTCACCTTGGCACCTGCCACTCTGCATTGGCCTTCATTCACCAAGTATGCATTTGAACGGAAGTGTTTTCACAGAAACCCTTCCTGCTGTGCAGGCAAGTGCTGGCTACACTCCAGGGCCAGAGGGAGCCCCTGCATCCAAGAGAGGAACACTGCTTCCCCACACTCCTGGAAATGGCTTTGACATTCAAGAAAGGGTTCGTTTCAGCACCAAGGTGTGCTTTGCAATATGCAAATTGGGGTTTCCTATCCCATGAGTAGACAGATGAGGTACAGGAGACCCTGAGATGTGGCAGCCTGTGGGTTTCTAACTAGTAATTAGGCCTGGCAAGAACTAAAGCCAGTGCCTTTTTTTTTTTTTTTTTTCCCAACTGCCCAGGGCTGGATAATCTAAAGACAGGAGAAGACCCCAGGATTGTTTTTGGACTCTAACTTATCATCAAGATACAAGCTCCTTTAGATAGCTCAGTTGGTAAAGCGGAGGACTGTATCATCAAGATACAACATTATTTCCATCCTAAGGATGAAAGCAAATATCGTTTCCAAGCTATCCTCAAACTCAGCATTAAGAACCTACTGGGAGTGAGGAGGAATGGGTCAGGCTGTTCTGCATAGACCACTCTAAGGCTTATTTAGAGAGGGGGCTGGCACACGACGGTGGTGGCACCTGCCTTTAATCCCAGCGCTTGGGAGGCAGAGGCAGGCAGATCTCTGCGAGTTCAAGACCAGCCTGATCTACAAGAGCTAGTTCCAGGACAGGCTCCAAAGCTACACAAAAACAAAAACAAAAAAACAAAAAAAACCAAAAAAAAAAAAAAAAAAGGAAAGAAAAAAAAAAAAGAAAAGAAAGAGGGGGCTCCATGAAAGGGTGAATGTCTAAGGGCATGAATCACCTTACAGCATTCCATTTGTAAGCCTCAGTGGTCACCCACCAAAGTAGTTAACAGAAGTCAAGACATTGTGTGGGCTCTGGGGATGTAGCTTAATTGGTAGAGTGCTTGCCTAGCATGCCCACACACCCAGGTTCAATCCCCAGCACTGTAAACTGGGCACAGTGGTACATGTGGATAATCCCAGCTCTTGGGAGGCGGGAGTTCAAGATTATCCTCAGCCACATAATAAGTCTGAGGATAGCCTGGGGCTTTCTTTCAGGAAGGGAAAAAGAAAGGGGAAGAGGAAGGAATAGGAAATGGAAGGGGAAAGGGGAGGGAGAGAGGAAGGGAGGAAAGAGGGCAGCCTTAGACTCCTGTACCATGCCAAGCACACAGGAGAATGAACAATGCCTGTCTCTCCACTTTTCTTCCAGGGTTAGGTCACAAATGCATAAGCCTGGTTCTGGGGACCAGAGACAGAGATGTCCTTTAGAAGCCTGATCAAGAATGGACATAGAGCCAGCAAGATGGCTCAGTGGGTAAAAACACATGCCTCCAAGCCTGAGGATCCGAGTTTAATTCCTGGAACTGACACAGTGGGAGGAAGGAACCAACTGCTGTTATTTGTCCCTTGACCTTATGAACAGGCACATGCTCCATGCCTACACACACAGTAAATAAATGTACTATATTATAAGGTACATATATAATATATATATACATAACTCAGCATGGCGGCTCATGTCTGTGATTCCCCAGTACTTGTAAAGTGAAGGCAGAAGGATAATAAATTTGGGTCTAACCTGTGCTACACAGGAGACCCTATCATGTACATTTGCTTAGGACCACAGACAGGACAAGCACGAGGCACTTGGGCATCTTTCACAAAAGGACACTAAACTTCCAAGTGAAGTTTCAAAGTAAAACTGTTCTTTTGTGGCTCTCTGTTCGTTTCGTGAAGTCAATAGATTGCTTTTGGCTGTTGTCCTTTGCCCCACCTTCTTTTTCCTCCTGGAGAAATGTAGTCACTGGGAGTGAAAGCTGTGCCCATAAGACACCTCTAACATAGCAGGATCAAAACAGGAAAGAGCCCTTCCTCTCTGGCCAACTCCTACAGCATTTGCAGCTGTCCTGTGGCCCATAAATGCCCTGTGACCTGTAGGCATCAGACCTGAGCCCTAAAGCGACTGCTTTTCTCCCCACTATTTTCCCATTAAGGGGGTTGGATTCAGTGGCTTTATCCCAGGTGCCGCTCCACTGTTGACCACTCCACACCCGCACACACACACCTGTATGTTTTTGTCATGAAAGGCACGACACACTCGGGACCCTTACACAAACTGCTCTGCCTTGAATCAAAAGGTGTGATGACTTCTATTCTGTTGTCTGGGTGAGGGCAACAAGGTCTTGGAAAAGGGGGCTAGTGAGATAGCTGGGCAGGTTAGGGTTCTTGTCTAGCGGGCACCTGGTGACCTGAGTTTGATCCTCAGAACCCACGTCAATGTGGAGAGCTGACACCACAGGGCCGACCTCTGACCTCTATGTGTGGGCTGTGACATGAGTGCATGATAATAAAAATGACAGACCTTTCCACCACAAGCCCCTCTTTTCCCTCATGTGGCTCTTACTTTTCCTGTTCTTTTCATCAGCTGAGATGAGTCTATTTGGGCTTAAGTTTTTAAATATAGTTGAGGAACTGAACCCAGGACCTCAAAGATGCTGAGTGTGCCATGCTTTACCAAAGAGCTGCACCCTCAGCTCCTCTTCGTGTGCGTGTGCGTGTGTGTGTGTGTATTGTTCCTCAGGAGCTATCCACCTTGCTTTTTGACACAAGGCCTTTCACTGGCCTAGATCTCGATGAGGCTGGCCAGCAAGCCCAGGGATCCACCTGTCTCCACCTTATCAGTGAGGGGATTAGTAGTAGGCCTCCCTCCTAAAGTTAGATTCTTACTAGGATCATCCCAGGCTGAGTGAGGTGTAGTTCATTAGTGGAGTGCTTGCTAGTGTGCCCCAAATACCAGGTGTGATCAACAGTAACACACACACGCACACCAGTACTATTGTGTGACCCAAAGTAAATGCTCTAAACAGAAACCCAAACTGGTTCATAGGCTATCTGGGAGAGAGCCAGCAAGCCTTTCTTGAGCCACAGTTGTCTCCCGGGTGGTCTCGTGAGGTGACTGTCACATGCACCCGGGACCCCTGTTCAGTCTGCATGCTCACTGAGCCACAGCATCCAGCTCACCGGCAGCCTCGGCAGCATGGCCACTGCCTGCTTCACACAGTGATGCAGAGACGAGGGAAGAGGCAGGCGGGAAGCCACAAAGTACCCTTCACACCTGCCTGTGTGGTGAGCACATGGCCGCACAGCTGTGGGAGGTCCCAGCTCTTGGCAGCTGCTTTAGCCCAGACTCCAGGTTCTCCCACAGCTAACCAAGAACAAGCTTTTCTCCAAACCCTTGTTTTGTTACAGACAATTGGTTCATGAACTGACAAACTCCAGCATTGGACATTAATTCAAATTCTGTGGTTTTATTTTTTTCCCAATGCTGGGGATTGAACCCACGTCTTGCTAGACAAACATTCTACCACTGAGTTCTACCCCAGCACCTCGTTTCAATTTTGACCCTGAAAGGGGGTTGCAGTGACAAAAGAAAAACCAGGACAGAGTGCTTCACCAGCCACTTGACACTTTAATTCTTTGGGCACACATCCTATCTGCCCCAGAAGGAGTTAGGACAGCGAGGCTCAGCACTGAGTTGACACATACTATTTGCATCACGTGAGGCTGTGCCCCTGTGTTATCAGGGTCACTTGCTACCTCCCAGGGCTGCCTTGTCTGCTGTCAAGGAAGGAAAGCATCTGGGGCAAAAGTAAGCTTGCAAGTATGTCTAAAAATGAGACTGTGGGAAACCCAGAACTTACTTAACGCTCACAGGGGACTGTTGATCGATAGTTCCATCATTTCTAGAAATTATAAACTTTGGAACCTGAGGTTATGACTCTCAGGATTAAGCAAACCCATATACATCCAGACTGGCCTTGGGAAGAAATGGCAACCACAGATGATGAGTGTCAGTGCTTAAGAACAAAAATGATCAGAGCCACGGATGTGACAGGAGGGGGGTCTATGTGGGGGTGATGTCCTTATTTAAAACTTACAAGCGGGCAGCAAAAGAGCCTAAGAGTGAGGCCTGGGCCCAGGTCACCTCCTCACAGAACCCCTGGACAGTGCAGGATTCAGCTAGTACATGCTTTATTTCCAACATGGTGTGGAAGGTGGAAGTGCTGTTTGGTTCACGCCACTTCATTTAGCCTCTTGAGAGTTCCTAGTGTTGGTAAAATCTCCATCCCAAGGGTTACACTGCTGGCAGAGCACAACAACTTCTTGACCCAGCACATTTTCTTGTCCTTGTCCCTCAAATCTGGTAGTTTCTGCACTGAGGGACACCTGTCCACTGCAATGATGAATGTCGGAAGCCGTTTTCTGTAGGCACCTCCTTCCAAAGTCCAAGAGTGCAGGGGGCCAGGGGAGCTTGGAAGGAAGCTGCCAAAGTCCAGCTGGAGTCATGACTTCGTTAGATGACGACACAGGAAAGTCACCTATGTCCTCCTCAGGTATTTAATGATCAAAGAAGAAACATCCATGGGTTCTAACTGCAGGTATGTTAGATGTAAAATTGATGGAATGCAAGCTGGTCCATAAAGGGCTGCACGAGATAGTCTGTGGCAAAGTAGAAAACCAGCCCAAAGGTGATGGAGATGGGGAGAGCTGGCAGCGCCTTCTTGAAGATGGCGAGTAGTAGTAACGTAAGGCACAGGCCCTGTGGGGACGGAGGGGTGCACACTCAGGACTCTAACATTTCACACAGTTATTCAGTACCACATGAGTGAACACTCTCCTTCAAGTTCAACACTTACAACGAAAGTTTCATGAAGTCTAATCATGAAAGAAAAACATAGTTTCTGGAACTGGACCTGATGGCACATGCCCACTACTCAGCAGGCTGAGGCAGGATTACCTGAGCCCAGAGGCTTGAGACCAGTCTGGGCAACACCATGAAAGCTGGTTCAGAGATGCGAGGGGCTGAGAGGGAAGACACAATCTGTGCATGCGGGTGGCCCCCTATCAGAATGCAGCTGCTGCTTTTTTTGTCCATTTATATACCAGTCCAGACTGGCCTCAAACTGTATCCTCCTGCCTCAGCCTGCTGACTGCCAGGACATACATGTGCACGATGCCTGAATTAAACAGAATCTTTTTTTTTAAGACCATCACATATAACCTAGGCTGGCCTCAAATTCCCCATACAGCTAAGAATAACCTTGAATTTAGGGCCGTTCTCTTTCTATCTCCATAGTGCTGCGCTGGGCCACCATGCCTACTTCATGTGGTCAGGGACTGAATGCAGGGCTTTGTATATGCTAGGCAGGCACTCTAGCAACTGCACCATATACCTCAACTCCAAGCAGCAGGAAATAGTTCACTCATTATTAGTAAGTCAGATTTTTGTTTGTAAGACAAGATCTCACTACGTAGCCTAAAGTTTAACCAGGCAGAGATCCACCTGCCTTTGCCTCCAGAATACCAGGGTTAAAGGTGTACACCAATACACCATCTTTCTAAGTTTTGAAAGCCACAGGCACTGTAAGCAAAATGGGATTACGCAATGGGCTAGCTTCTTTGGCTCCACAACTGCTGTCCCAAAGCAACCCTGTTGCAGACTGAGCATCAATGGCAAAGCACTGAACACTCCCTGACTCAGTGCACGGGTCAGGAGAGTCCTCGCGGCCTGCCATGCTTCTGGGCTCTCCATGTAGTGTCTAAGCAGAAGTGTAATTTCCTGGAGAACTTTGAAGAACTACTCAAAACAATGAGTCATGCTATCTCAGGGTGGGACAAAGATGGGCACAGGACTGATAGGAAGAGAACATAGCAAGAGCATGATACTTCAATTCACCTGACTCAGCAATATACTTCTTTACAGACAAGACATAGCTAGGCTGGAAGCATCAGGTGATTTTAATGTGTGGCCAGAGTGGAGAACTACACAGGTAGGGCCTAATTACCCATTTTAAAAAGCTTCTCAAGGGATTGGAATTCTCAGCCTATCTGGAGTCCAAAGAAAATTGTTAGGGCCAGAAAGGTGGCTCAGCACTTGCCATGAAAGCCTGATCCCTGGACCCATGGAAAAAGCGGGATGCAGGCAGCACTCACTTGTGGTCCCAGCACTCTGTAGAGAGATGGGAAGTGGAGACAGGAGGCTAGCTGAGAGTGCAGAGTTCAGTGCAAAAACAAGAGAGACCCTGCCTCAGGTGGAAGGAAAGACCCAGCTCCCCAAAAGGTGCTCTGTCACACATCTGCCACAGTACATGTTCACAAACACACTTTGCCAGGGTATACTTACAATTAATATGGCTACAAAGCAGGCTATGGTTGTGTTCCAGTCTCCACTGGCGGTTGCTGAAGCTTTACCAACCAGAACACTGTAGAAAATGAAATCTCCCAATCCGAGTTTTACTCCCCCTAAAATAAGAAAGATTAAAGATCTAAGAAAGTTTGTCATTATTTCCTATGTTTTTTTTTTTCCAGACAGGGTGTTGTTATATAGCCTAGAGTGGTCTTGAACTTGTGTACCTCCTGACTCACTACAAGTATGTGCCACCACACCCAACCACTGTGATTTCATAATTCAATTTTATGACCCCAAGCCAGCCATGGTGATATGCACCTGCACTCTGAGCTACTCAGGAGACTGAGTAGGAAAATGGCTTAAGACAAGGAGTGTGAGGCCTGCCTCACACGGTGAGACTTTGTCTCAAAAACCAAAGCCAAATGTATCAAAAATCAGCCCCACACTGAGAAGTCAGTAAATGCTATACACCAGTTTTTCTTTATCTTCTGTTTTTTTTCTACATCAGGAGTTTTAGATTCTATGTGACTGGAGTCCTAAGAGATGCTGCTATTCCATCTCAATATCTACAAAAACTTAGTTAATGATCACACGACTGACTTCTACTTAATACCTAGCGAAACACCCAGAACCTCCACCACTGAATCCTCACAGGGCCTTGTAGGTACCTGACTGAGGTCTAACCTGTGAAACCCTCCTGTAAGGGTGTGACTCAGTGACCGTAAAAGCTCAGAGTGAATGACATCATCACATCCACACCAAACCATGTCCTAAGTCACCATGTCCTAAGTCACCGTGTGCCACTGTCACTGCCCAAACTGGTAGTAACTCAAGCCTTTATTTTATTTTATTTTATTTTATTTTATTTTTTGGGGGGAGAGGGTCCCACTCTGTAGCTCTGGCTGGCCTAGAACTCACAAAGATCCTCCTGCATCCATCTCCTGAGTGCTGGTCATCATCTTTTTGGTTTGGTTTTGTTCCCTCATTTTCTATTTTTATGAAAATAGACGTATTTCCTAGACGTCTCACAAACAGTCATAGAAAAGATGTCTTTAGTGACTAGATTACATATTGACCTTTAAAAAGTTGTTTTGAGCTGAGCAGTGGTGGCACACACTGTTAATCCCAGAAATTGGGAGGCAGACTCTGCAGGAGGATCTCTGTGAGTTTGGGGCTAGCCTGGTCTACAGAGAGAGTTCCAGGACAGCCAGGACTGCACAGAGAAACCTTGTCTTGAAAAACAAACAAACAAAAAAGTTGTTTGGGGGCTGGAGAGATCGCTGGGTGGGTAACCTGCTTGCAATGCAAGCATGAGGACCTGGGTTTGGAGCCCGAGCACCCATGCCCCTGCAGGCTGGATATGGCGCCTATCTATGCCCTGGCGCTGGGGGAATGGAAGGGGGTAAGACACAGAGACAGATGGAACCAGCCAGCTTAGCCAGCATAGCCAGCCAGCCCCTGATTTCTGTGAGTGACTTTGTCTCAAAAAAATAAAAGCTGTAGATAGTAAGAAACCAACAGAGACAGCCATCTCAATAAAACGTGATCAGAGATGCAGTGAGACAAAGAGAAAAGATGCCAAAAGAGAAAGACACCTAACACTGACCTCCAGCTTTTATCTTCACTCACATGGGCGAGCACACCTGCACACACATACATGCATACCTCCCATACAAACACATAGGAAAAGCTTTGGAAGAAAAAAAAGTTTTAGAATCAAAACTCTAGAGTAACCAGACTTTTGTAAGAAACTATGTCTGCTTTAACATGCAATCACAAGCAGATATGGATTAAGAATGTCTGGGTGCTTGGCTGTTCAAGAATGTGCAATTAGCTGCCATAAAGAGGGGTCAAGGAAGAACTAAAAACCCATGAAATGGGGCTGGAGAGATGGTTCAACAGTTAAGAGCACTGGCTGCTCTTCTAGAGGACCCAGGTTCAATTCCCAGCACCCACATGGCAGGCAGCTCACAACTGTCTATAACTCTAATATCTGACCACCTAACACAAACATATATGCAGGCAAAACACCAATGCACACAAATTAAAAATAAATAAAAACAAAAGATAGAAAGCCCATGAAGGCAAATCTCTGAGTTCCAGGCCAAACAAAAGTAAGAGAGAGAGAGAGAGAGAGAGAGAGAGAGAGAGAGAGAGAGAGTGTGTGTGTGTGTGTGTGTGTGTGTGTGTGTGTATGTATGTATGTATGTATGTATGTATGTATGTACCCCCAAACCCTTGCAAAAACAAACAAAACAACAACAAAAAACCCACAGAAAAAGTCATGAAGGCCAGAACTTGACAATTAACGAACCTAGCAATTTAGCTCTAAAAATTCTCTGGCTGTTAATGGCACCTCCCGCTAAGTGAGTGCTACAGCATGGCTCAGCTTATGCTCTCACTTCTCTCTCCTGTGTGTATGTATTAAAAGAGGGGATCTGGGGTGTGTGCAGAGATGAGTAATAGAGTCACTTAAAGAAACCACGACTTCAGAGATGACATACGTACTTTCCTCCGGGTCTTCATTGGTTAGGATACTGCTGGAAAGTTCCTGGACAGCAGCTCTTGACTCAGGAGTGGAGCGATGAGGCCCCAGGTGACTGTCCCTCTGGGCTTCCCACTCCTCACTGAAGCCACCATCATCGTTCCCAGTACTAGAGTCCTGTCTCTCCCTCTCTGCTCCTTTAAAAGAGAAGGCAGCAATTAGAGCTCTAACACTTAGAGCCATTTCCTCCATAGTCTGGAGGGCAGATTCTTGGTTAAGGCAAGCAGAGCAATTTTTCCATTCTTTTTTCTCAATTAAAGCTCTACAGCTGAGGGACTGTGGCTTGGTGCTGTCTGTGAGTGTTGACATTCTCCCCTTTCTTTCCTCTTTTTAAGGAAGGAAGGGATGGATGGCCTCCATCTTCCTGCATGCAGTCTGGATATAATGCCCAGTTCTGCAACTGTCATGATCACAAGGAGATGAGGGCTGAGGACAGCCAGCATGTCAAAGGTGGCAGAGAACACCAGCAGGGAATGTCTTCTTCAGTTCACTGTCCCCAGAGACAGGGTCAGCGCAGCATACACCTAGTAACCAGTCAGAAGTTTTGAAAGAATAAAATCTTAACACACCAAACACACACCCATGTTCATATAACACAGAGTGTGTTGGATGGTTTTGTGTCAACTTCACTCAAGCTAGAGTCATCAGAGAGGAGGGAGCCTTAATTGAGAAAACACCTCCATAAGATCAGGCTGTACACAAGCCTGGAGAGAACATTCTTAGTGATCAATGGGAGAGAGCCCAGCCCATTATGGGTGGTGTCATCCCTGGGCTGGTCGTCCTGGGTTCTCTAAGAAAGCAGGCTGAGCAAACCACGAGGAACAAGCCATTTAAGTTCCACAGCCTCTGCATCAGCTCCTGCCTGTTTGAGTTTCTGTCCTCACCTCCTTCAATGATGAACAGTGATGTGGAGTATAAGCTGGATAAACCTTTTCTTCCCCAAGTTTCTTTGGTCCTGGTGTTTCTTCACAGCAGTAGAAACCCCGACTAAGACATACAGTCACAACTTTTTTCTTTAGCTCAATATGATACCCAAACTTGGGGCTGGAGAGATGCTCTTCCAAAGGACTTGGGTTTGGCTCCCAGCACTCACATGGTAGTTCACAACTATCCGTAAGTCCAGGGGATCTGATGCCCTCTGCTGACCTCCATAGGTACCAACCATGTATGTGCACACACATGCAGGCAAAACACTCAAACACAAAAATTAAATATATTTACATATATTATATATATTTTAAAATTAGGCTCTTAGCAACCATTTCCAATACTTCCTCTCTTGTCTTCGATCTGTTATTGGTCAAATGCCACGTTGTTCTGCTGCCTCACTCTACAGAAATGAGCTCTGACAGCTTTTGAGCCTCAGACCTGAGTTTCCAGTTATCCAGGACACTCTTACAGCCACCCACGCAGATACAGTTTTTTCTCTGTCATCTAAATAGCAGTGCAACCAAGGCCCGCTGTTCTTCTCTTAACTGTCATTTCTTCTCTTGTTCAACTTCCTAAGGTTAATCCTGTTTGTCTTTTTAAGAAATTTCCTTTCTGCTTTACTTTTACACCACACTATTCTTCAATTCATTTTTAAAATTTTATGTATTTGCACTGGAGTTTTGCCTGCATGTATGTCTGTGTGAAGGTGTCAGATTTTGGAGTTATAGACAGTTGTTAGCTGTCAGGTGGAGACTGAGAATTGAACCTGAGTCCTCTGGAAGAGCAGTCAGTGGTCTTAACTGCTAAGGCATCTCTCCAGCCCCCATATTTCAATTCTTTCTGTCACAGCATCTAATTGATTTTCCTTCCTGTCTTCTGTAGTGTCCATGTCCTTGGACATCACCACTATCCAGTCCACTGAGGTACCTGACCTTCTTAGTGTGAACATTACCATACTTCTCATCAGATATTTTTAGTTACCCTGGACATGCTGGACAAGAGTCCCAAGCATGCTTGTCCCTTTTGGTGACAGGATCTCCTTACACAGTCAAGGCTGGCCTTGAACTCACAATCTTGTCTCTACCTCCAGACTGAGATCACAGACATTCTGATTACACCTGGTTAAGGTTCTCATTTTTATCTATTTGGAGAGTGGGGGAGAGGGAGAGAGCTTTGTTCTTTTAGAAAGCATACCTTTTTAAAAAATTATACATTAATTATACATCTTAGCCCAGTGTGGACTGGTAGTTTGTCAAGTATTTCAGCTCCTTAAACAGTTCTATGTGCATTTACTGGGGATGGCCAGTTTTTCTAGGAGACTCTGTGACATCTTTCACAATCACATGTCCCCCCACATGCAGGGCTTCTCAAATGGCAGGCAAGTGCTCCGGCCCTGACCTCCAGCAAGATCAAAGAGAAGGTTGAAATTACTGCTTCATAACTTCAACTACTTATCTACAAATGACAATGAGCCTGCAAAAACTAGGACATTTACAAATGAGTGTCACCTACTTTGTGCATTGTACTTGGGGTTTTTGGGTACCCTTCTTTGGGCTTCTGGGTCTCCTTCAGCCATATTCACCAACCATACCATTGTTGCTGTTGAGAAAGACAAAAATGCAGGTGAGTTCTCAAAGCCTAGGACACTGTGCTAGCAAGCAAAAGGCCAGTATTTATCTATGGTTTGAAACCTCTGGTCTTTGTGATGCCACCTCAAATGTTAAGCAATCAGAAGTAAATGAGGATTAGGAAACAAGAAAAGACTACAGGTTAAGAAACAAATATAAAACTGAATGCACTGGGGCTGGAGAGATAGCTCAGTGATTAAGAGCCATGGCTGCACTGGATGCTCTCACAGAGGACCTGGGTTGGATTCCCAGTGCCCACATGGTGGCTCAGAACCACCCATAATCCAGTCCCAGGAGATCCAATGCTCTCTTCTGACT
The DNA here is from genome assembly GCF_003668045.3 of Cricetulus griseus. Lineage (NCBI taxonomy): Eukaryota > Metazoa > Chordata > Mammalia > Rodentia > Cricetidae > Cricetulus > Cricetulus griseus. The sequence continues at coordinate 120,025,968 of NC_048598.1, forward strand.
TCTAAGAGCACCTTAAAGCCGAAGGCACTAATATTGCATTGCTCCAGCATACTTACAGGAATAGATCAGAGCTGGAAAGAGAGTTTCGTTTCTTTCTTGAGCTGTTTCAACCAGCATACGAAGTGGACCTTTGGGGCACAAAACAGCCACCAAATCTAAAAAGAGAAAAATAAAGACACCCAATAAAATATATTGCCTGAAATGAGTACATGCTGGGGAGGACTTAACTGAGGGACAAACTTAATTAATTTTTACAAAGGGTGCTGGGAAAATATGGAAATACTTGCAGTTAAGCAAGTAAGAAAAAGAGCAACCTAAACAAAATAAAACAGAACCCACAGAAGACCTGTGCAAATTACACTTTGGCCTTCCTGCTGTGTGCTCAGTCTACAGTCTATGATTACTAGGGTCTAGACACGACTCTTCTTAGGTGGATGGAGAGAGGCAGGAACAGCAAGACAGAACTATTCTAGAGTAGTTCTCAATCTGTGACAAGCAGAATGGGGGCGGGGGGGGGGTGGAGATTGCACGTGCACAGCTTTCGAAGGCTGCACTCCGTCCGTCCCCAGCACCTTAAACAAGTACACTTCATTAAGGTACTTGCAATAAGAGGGCAACAAATTTAAATAAAATGATAGCTCCTGTGCATGACAAAGTTTAGTATTTTTTCAGTTTCCAGTCAAATAAAGTACTTCACAAATATTTAGGTCTCAAAACGTAAGAGATGCTAAAAATTGACCTATTTCATAAAATAGCAGCTCAGAGAGAAAGCAATATGCCTAAGTTATATCTGATTCTGACACCATTTTCTTCTATGAACTGCAGTTTCTCTTACATTTTCTGTGTTACAGAAATCCTGAAAATAATCTCAAACATTTAAAAATATCAAATGGGTATAGCTAAAATTGTAAAGGAAGACTTGACAGCTGACATCACCGTCATTCAGATGGTTTCAATGGTCACATCCCTGTACAACAGCAAGAGCAATACACCAGTAACTCTCCTCTCACCACTTCCATTTATAATTGTTCAAGTGAGAAAAGGGAGATTTCCTGTATTTGCAACTACTGAGATCTTCAGCTGGTTTAAAGCTGCCACATCCTGTAACTACTTTGGTTTTATGACATCTTTCCCCTTATAGAATTTTGAAATGAATAGATTCAGTTATTTTTAGGGAAACTGAAATAAAGAAAATTAATTCACTTAAACATTTTTAGAACACTTCTGACAAAACATCTTGATACTCTGTAAGAAACAGTTGAGAGTCACCATCTAAACACTGGCTACACAGCTCTTCCACACTCAGAAGACCCAAAGCTCAGAGGAGGCTTCACCTGTGCTAGGAGCAGAGGGTTGATGGTCATGGAGAGAATAACACAAGCTTAGAATTCAGATTCTAGGCCAAGCCACATGAGATGAGGCAAATATTTTACCTCTGTAACCTTCAAGCTTAACAACAAAATATCTGTGATAACTACACTGCTGTGTATGCATTCATTGAACTTGCAGGAATTGGTTCTCCCACTCAGGTTGTCAGCCTTGGTGGTAAGGGCTGTTACAGGCTGAGCCACCTCACCTCAGGTAGCCCAAACTGGCCTTCCTTCCCTTTCTCAGCTATGCAGGGACAGATAGGAGATTTACAAAACCTCAGTAAGATTAGGCCACCCTAAGAGTGTGGCATAGAGCATATGACTTTTCTAGCCCTGACTAGTTGCTCACAGAACAGCTGAGTTCTATTCCCACAGGCTTTCCTCCATCCATTACAGGGGTGACAGTTTCCAGCTACAGGTCACCACATATTTTCATGCTCTTTAGAATGACAACCACCTAGTAGTCTCTGAGAAGGACCTCTGTCTGGCTTTCAATGTAGACAAGAACTGGAGGATAAAGCTAGTCCCCTTGTTACTAATGACTAGAGTATTACTCTGACTTTTTCAGGACCCATGTCACAGCAGTTGTTAAAGAACTGGAATCTTGCCAGGCGGTGGTGGCGCACGCCTTTAATCCCAGCACTCGGGAGGCAGAGGCAGGCAGATCTCTGCAAGTTTGAGGCCAGCCTGGTATCTACAAGGGCTAGTTCCAGGACAGCCTCCAAAGCCACAGGTTTGAGAGAAACCCTGCCTCAAAAAACAAACAAAAAAGAACTGTAATCTATAATTGTCCAAAAGCATGTTCACAATTTTTAAAATTTTAATTATGTGTATGCACGTGTATCTCTATGGTTGTGTACACGGGTGCTGTGAACCGAGCTCTGCAGGAGTTAGGATGCAACCTTAACTACTGAGCCATCTCTCCAGTCCTAAAGGTATTGATGATGGGAGTTTTTGTTTGTTTTGTCTTGTTTTTCAAGACAGCGTTCTCTGTGTAGCCCTGGCTGTCCTGGAACTCACTCTGTAGACCAGGCTGGTGATTTGCCTGCCTAGCATTAGACTCCCTGAAATCTGATCCAGGTTGGTAAAGTCAGTCTAAACCACTTCCATTCTTATCTCTTTGTGGTTCTATTCCCTGAATGACACCTGAAGGGACCAATCAAGTTATGGGTTCTAACTAGAGGTCTTTCTGTAAAAACAGGTACTGGGCTTATTTTACATATGTAAACCTCATTCTCGGATTTTGTTTATTTTTGTTTTTGAAAAAGGGCTTAAAGTGGTCCAAGTGGGTTTCGAACTTACTATATTAGCTATGGATAACCTTGAAACTGCTGGTCCTCCTACCTCTACCTGCCTAGTGCTGAGATCATAGGCACGTACACCAACCACATCAGGAAAAATCTAGTCTTTAAAGGGGTGATTCCACTGACTTTGCTTTATGGTTTTGACCTTAGGAATGACATGAGGAAGGGCTGACTGGTGGCTCAGAGTGTGAGAGCACTGGCTGCTCCTCTAGAGGACCTGGGTGCAATTCAAAGGACCCACATGGAGCTCACAACTGGTTGGAAATGCAGTCCCAGAGAATATGACATCCTCTTCTAGCCTCTGCAGGCACAAGGCATACATGTAGTCCACAGACATATTTATAGGCAAAACACTCACACACATAAAACAAAAACTTCAAAGAAAAAAACTGAATTGAGGCCAGTAAGATGGCTCAGTTGAGGTACCTGCCACCAAGCCTGATAACTTGAGTTCATCCAATCCCCAGGATCCTCATGCAGGAAGGAGAGCACTGACCCCTGAAGTAGTTCTCTGACTTCTACACTCATGCCAGGACACACATACTTCCCAAACTATAGTAAAATTTTTAAATAAACTTAACACTGTACATGTGTCAGGCACTCTGCTAGTTTCTCAGTATATATTCAAATCACTGAACTCTTAAGGCCCTGGAAACTTGTTCCCATCTTCCAAGGAAATCAAAGCTCAATAACACTATTGATGATGGATGCTATTTTGCTGTTTTGTTTCCTGTGGTTTAGGGACTAAAGCCAGGGCTTCACATATGCTAAGAGAAAGAGTTCTGAATCTTAAGTATTCTGACCAGCAAACTATGGCTCCCTCCCATGAATCCAGCATACACAGAATTAAAACTGGAAGTTGTAGTAGACATTTTACAAGTCCTCACTCTCAGGGCTAGAGATGGGGCTCATGGCATAGCACTTGCCTAGCACCAACTAGTTCCACATACAATCCTCAGCACTGGAAAACTGCTATGGGACAGAACTGCTAAGATTTTCCTTAAATCAAGAGAACTAGAAGAGGAAGGAAAACACACCAGTGAGTATTTCTGTGATGAACAAAGTGTCAGTCTTGAGTTTTACCATATACTGAAATTACAGCCAAGATGAGCCATGCGGTCCATTCAGGGAGGTACTTGATAAAGACCAGGGCCATCAGGGCACTGATCATAATGAGATACGCCTGCTGCAGTCGAAGTGGGCCTTTCCAGTGAATGGCAATCATCCCCACCACACCAAAGTTCCAGATCAGGAGTGCAACTGTAATGTAGTCCACAGCAACATTGTAGGTCTTAAACACTTCCCTGAAAAGTTAAACAAGGATCTGAAGCGACTTGTGTGCAATGATTCTCATGTACACACTGAATGCTGAAACACTAACTATTCAAATCCATGTTTATGTTTTACTATGGCCTATGCTGTAATGTTATTTATTTAACATTTTTTTAATCACATTTTCTTCAAGCAGAACTTATTTTAACGAGTACTACATTATTCATATTAATGAATGAATTTTTATAGGCCATACATATAAAAATAAGAACAAAAACTAAAAAAAAGAAGTGATATCACCTAAAATACCATATACTATACCATATACATATACTGTGCCGATACTCTACTAAGAGTATCTGAAACTAGAAAAAATAAATGGATCAATAAGCTTTAAAGCAGAAACATAAATATTTTCATACTGAGAATTGAGGAACCTATTGCAAAACATAATTTTTATACATACACATGCAAAGAATATAGTCTGATACATTGTATCCTACTGGTAAGAATAATGTCTTCTTAGAATACAACTGGAGCTGGGCAGTGGTGGCGGTCTCTGTGAGTGCGGGGATTAAAGGTGTGTCACCACAACCGGTTTACCTTTATTCTTAAAAGATGCCTTTTATTTAGAGTGCCTGTGTGGTACTGGGATGAAATGCAAAGCCTCATGTATACTAAGCATGTGTTCCACCAACTGATTTATAGTCCTAGTCCACTTAAAAAAAAAAAAAATGCTTAACACTCTGTGTGGTGGTAAGCTTGCCAATAAGGGCATACGAAGAGGCCAGAACTTAATTTTTGAGACAACATCTCTCATGGAACTTGGTGCTTGCTGTTTTAACTAGCTTGGCTGGCTAGCAAATTCTGGGATCTGTCTGTTTCTGTCTCCCAGTGTTGGGTTTACAAGAGCTTGCCACTGTCCCTGGCTTCTGTGTGGATTCTGGGTATCCAAACCCAGGCCCTCAGGCTTGACCAGCACACACGGCCACCTGAGCCAGCTCCCCAGACCCTGCTTAACTTTTTTAGGCAAAGAAAACTACCATTTTAACTTCTGGAGAACAAAACCTATCATCTAAAGAGATTGTAACTACAGTAGCCATCCTAAGCAGCTACAGAGGAAGAATAAATTTAAGCACAAACTGTGGGCCAAGGAGACTGTCCAGGAAGATGATTTCTCTCTCATTCTGAAATCCTAATATAAAGTAAAATGTTGCAATTTCTGAATGAGGTTACAATGTATATTACACTAAATATTTCAAGTATACTAAAATCAAACTAATTTCAACTCTTAGGTAGGTATGCATAAATTAATATAAAGATGTACAACACATCTCCCTCCCCTCCATCCCACAGTTCTGCTCTTCAGGGAAAACACTGCTGTATTAATCCAGAGCCTATCTAATGTATACCTTTAAAAAAATTTTTCACACAGGATTGAAGATGGGCTTGCCCTCAATCAGTAACAGAGGATGATCTAGAACTTCTGATCCTCCTGCCTGTACACATGGTTTATGTGGTGGTGGGGATCGAACCCATGGCTTTATGCATACTAAGCAAGCATTCTACTAACTAAGCTACTTCCCTAGCCCTACAAATACACACATTACTATTAGATACAAATGACAGTCTATTACACACAGTTCTATGACAGGCTTTTTCTTTAAAAAAATATTTAAAATTTATTTTATGGGTATGTATGTGTACTAGTATGTGGACCTTAGTTTATGTGCATGAGTGTGTTGTCTGCATATATGTATATATGCTGGTATGTGGACCCGGTGCCTGAATAAGTTGGAAAAGAATGGTGGATCCCCAGCAAGTGTGTTATAGTTGGCTGTGAGCCACCATGTGGATGCTGGGAACCAAACCTGGGTCCTTTGTAGAATAGCCAGTGCTGTGAATCCTTATGAGTCTACTTATTGCAAACAAAGGACAAGGAAATCCCTATTGAGTGGGTATGGACGTTTGTGAAGTCTGAAGATGGGAGTCCTGTCCCCAGTACCTAGTAGGTGGAAGGAGAGAACTGACACCCCAAGTCGTCCTCTGACTACCACATGTCTACTGTGACGTGAGGCCCCCACCTCTCTACTTGGCCAGCAAGAAGGCTCAGTGGGTAAATGCCTGGCAAGCCTGACTACCTGAGTTTGATCCACAGAACCCAGGGTGGAAGGAGAAAATGGACTCCTAAAGTTGCCCTCGGGCCTTCATATGGGTCTTGCACTCATGAACATACAAATAACAACAACTTTAAAAAAAAAGACAATGTCCCTGTCAATACCAACTCATCTTCTAAATACCAGTTAATACATAGTATGTGGAAAAAATGATTACTTAAAGAATAATTTATCAGCCGGGCATTGGTGGCTCACGCCTTTAATCCCAGCACTTGGGAGGCAGAGGCAGGTGGATCTCTGTGAGTTCGAAGCCAGCCTGGTCTACAAGAGCTAGTTCCAGGACAGCCTCTAAAGCCACAGAGAAACCCTGTCTCGAAAAACCAAAAAAAAAAAAAAAAAAAAAAAATGGCTCTAAGGGTAGTGATGGATGCCAGAGTGAATTAAAGAGAGACCAAAAATGTATTACTTACCCCAAGTAAATGAATGAAAAAAAGAACAGCAACAACAGAGATGAAACAATAAGCCAGGCATGGATGACCTAGAAAAAGAGACAATGCAAATACAATCAACAGATTCCATAGCCCTTAAACAAGGAGGCTCTTAACCAGAAACAGGGTGTGTGCTAATACGGTTTTATTTTTTCCTTTGTACTGCCTGAGATGAAACCTGTGGCCTGGCACATGCTGGCAACTGTTAACTGTGTTCTAACCCATGCCCATGTTAGTTTTTTAAAAATATTTTGTAAAGTTTTATTTATTTTATGTATATGATACTTTATCTGTATGTACATTGCATGTCAGAAGAGGACATGAGATCCCATTCCAGATGGTTGTGAGCCACCATGTGGTTGCAGGGAATTGAACTCAGGACCTGTGAAAGAGCAGCAAGTGTCCCTAACCTCTGAGCCATCTCTCTAGCCCAGTCATGTTTACTTTTAAGGGGGGGGGAAGACAGATGGAGGGAGGGAGGGAACGAGGGAGGGAGGAAGGGAGGAAAACAAAACCAAAAAAGGCTGGGCAGTAGTAGCACACACCTTTAGTCCCAGTGTTTCTGAAGGCAGAGGATCTCTGTGAGTTTGAAGTCAGCCTGCCTAGTCTACATAGTGAGTTTCCAGGACAGGCTCCAAAGCTACAGAGAAACCCTGTCTCAAAAAACACAACAAAACAAAATAAAAAGAACAAGAAAGGGGCTGGAGAGATGTCTCAGTGGTGAAGAGCATATGTTACTCTTCCTGAGAACCCAAGCTAGGTTTGCAGTGCCCACACTGAACAGTCTCTTAGGAAGATCTGAACCTCTGGCCTCTATGGGCACCTGCACTCATGTGCAGATTCCTACGCAGACGTCCAAACACATGCATAATTTAATAAAACATTAATAGAGCAATTTAAAAATTCCTGTTTATATGCAGTATTGAAATCCTTTAAAATTTTTTGACATAAAGTAGCAAATTATGCTGGGTTACAACTCAGTACTTCCTAGCATGTAGAAGAGTCCTGGGCTCAATTTCCAGTATTGCAGGAATTAAATCAACAATACCTATAGAACTTGGAAAACAAAAAAATACTGGAAAGAAAGCTAACATTTTCTTTTTACACAATTTTTACCTGCAATTGTCAGCATGTATAAAAGCCTTTTTAACAAAATTCAAGCAGTATACAGCTTTGTATTTATGCTTTTTATGTTTTTAAAAACAATCTGGCCAGGCGTTGGTGGCACACGCCTTTAATCTTAGCACTCGGAAGGCAGAGACAGGCAGATCTCTGTGAGTTGGAGGCCAGCCTGGTCTACAGAAGGAGTTCCAGGATAGGCTCCAAAGGTACACAGAGAAACCCTGTCTCAAAAAACCAAAATCAAAACAAAACAAAATCAAAAATAAACAAAGCATTTATTATTTCTATTATTTGAGAATGATCTTAAGGGCCCACATTTGTAATGATTTGTTGTTTTTCTGGGGTTTGAGACTGAAATATGTGCTAGGTGGCTAAAACTCAGGAGGCAGTCACTTAGTGATAGAGAACAAGAAGACGGGAGGAGAGGCTGGAGGTTGGCTTGCATCATTGCTATACTTTCTCTCTGTGCCCAGTGGCCATGGCAAGAGATCACACAAACGATGCTGACAGCTCTCAAGGGAGCTGGCCAGTCACTGCTGAGTTTAGCAACAGCATTGGAAAGTGGCTTTATGGGACACTTAAATCCTATAGTGCTATTTGTCAATAAGGATACACACAAAAGTCTTAGGGCACATCCCTTTCCAATGCCACAGGCACGATATAAATCACAGTACTGAAACCACATGAGCTTCCATTTTATTTTATTTTTTGAGACAGGGTTTCTCTGTGTACTCCTGGCTGTCCTGGATCTCACTCTGTAAACCAGGCTGGCCTCAAACTCACAGAGATCCACCAGCTTCTGCCTCCCAAGTGTTTGGATTAAAGGTGTGTGCTACCACTGCCAGGCTATATGATGTTACATGAAAACATTTATTTCCCAGTTATGTCTTTTAGCACTTTAGACATGCTCCAAAATGAAAGGAAAAATATCTAAAACTAGATCCAAATATAAGGCACTTTTTCTTTACTAGACCAAACTAGTTGTAGTTTTATTTAGAGTGCCTGTGTGGTACTGGGATGAAATGCAAGGCTCATGTATACTAAGCCTCTCAAGTGTACATGTACTCTTTGGCAAGAACAGGCCTGCACACTTTCTCTGTCTGTCTCTCTCCGACACACACATGCATGCACAACTTCTCTGTCTCTGTCTCTCTCTGACACACATATGCATGCACACCTACTCCCACTCTCTTCTTCTCACATACATAACAACAACAAAGTGTACAACAATAAAAAAGAAAAAACAGTTGATACTCGGGTCAAGGCAGACAGCAAAGCTGCAGCTCATGCTCACCTTGTAGCACCTGTATTTATAAAGAACCACCAGGAGGATGGTCATGACAACAATGACACTGATCATGATGGCCGCATTCAGAATCGAGTGCAGGGCTCTTTGGCCTACAGTTTCAGTGTCTTCTGTAAATGGGGTATAGATTCTAGCGAGGAGAAAAGAAACAAAATACAAAAGTGTTAATGGATATCTCAAGACACACACTCCCTTTAAAACTGTAATTAATTATGAGGTCTTTGATTTACTAAGTGCCTTAGAATGTACCTTTCCAAGTTTTTTGGTTTGGTTGGTTTTTTGAGACAAGCTAGCCTGGACCTCAACATGTAGCCCAGACTGTACTTAAACATGTGATCTTCCTGCCTCTGCCTTTCAAGTGTGGGGATTACTGGTCTGTACCACCCTGGCTATAACTAATAATTTTTAAACACACACACATATACTGTTATTTTAAATTGTGTGCATCTGTGTATGTGTGTGTGTGTGCGCGCACGAGTGTGCCCATAGATGTCCATGAAGAGCAGAGGCATCCAATCCCTGGGAGCTGGAATTAAAGGCAGTAATGTCAATTAAAGGCCTGATGTGGGTGTTATGAATCAAACTCAGGGCATCCACAAGAGTAGTACACCTTCTTAACTGCCAAGCCATCTCTCCAAACCTCTAGATAAGAATCTTCAATCTAAGAAAAATAGCTATCCTCTAAAATAACTGCTTCAAAGTAAAAGGAAATAGCCAGACTCTGGAGAGATGAACCCACATAAGCCAGGCACTGGCTCCATCTAGTGGACGGTTTGTACTGAACTAATAATCTCACCCAATGTTTTCTCCATAACTCATTAGAATCTGTTAAATGACCAGGATATGCCACATAAACTACCCAGGCTGCACAACAATTATTAGAGAGAGGTGACAGGGTTTGAACTACTGTCTTTCATCTGTAGGGTGATTACAATTGGAGTTGTCTTCTCCTTGATTTTCATTTACATAAAAATACCTTTATTCCTGGTGCCAAGACCTTTCCTTCTGCCTCTTATAGCAGGTGAGGTTATGAGACTAAGTAATGGCCAACGAGCTTTGAATACAAGTTATAAGGAAGTTCTTAGAGGAGTGCCCTTGCTAAGCGATGACTATGTTTCCTTCTCAACTCCCTTCTGTTGTCTGATCCCCATCATTCAGGGTCCCTAAACCTCTAATCTCCCATGAACTAGGATTGCAAGACCAGTAAGAATTCAATTCAAAATAGAACAACAAAAAAGCTCCAGTACTCCAGGAGGAAGATGGCCCCACTGGTCCCACTGGTCCCACTGGTCCCACTGGTCCCGAGGCAGGAAAGACTACTGCCAATCCTACTCAACGACTGCATCCTGGGAATAATTCTACATCATTCTTTTTGTCATTGAAAACATCAAGTAACAAGTCACCATCATCCCCACTGGCTCTGGCCAACAGAAAAGAGGGATTTTATCGTGCTCTATGAGCACAGAGGTCTTCATGGAAAGGCCGCACTGGTCTTGAGAATGAAACACTTATACATACAGCTGTCCATCTTTCCGGGTATAAAAGCTGACTGATTTGATGGTAGCCACAACTACCACCATGCAGAGGGTCACGGGAACAAAGAGCATGATGACATGCTTGGCTCCATATTTCAATGTCAGCTCTTCATCTTCTTCCTCATCTTGTTCCACCACCTGCCGTGAGTGACTCTGGGGTCGACCATTAGATACTGGCTCAGGGTTGTCAAGTCTCCGCCTGTCATGGTGCTGCTGCCGGTCCTGACTGTCGCTCTACAAGCACAAGAAAACCATTCAGTAAATTAGACGCAGCACAACCAAGGCATTCTGGAAGAATTACACCTGGGATTAATGGTAATGGGCCATCAATACTTAATTCTGAGAAATATGAAGAAAAAAAAGTCAACTTAGTGCTTGCTTCAGCAGCACATATACTAAAAAAAGCCAACTTATACAGTGTACTGCTCTTTTTAGGTTTTCCCTGTATAGTCTTGGATGTTCTGGAACTCCCTCTATAGACTAGGGTGGCCTTGAACTCACAGAGATCCACCTGCCTCTGCCTGTTGAGCACTGGGATTCATTATTAATAAGACCTTAAAATATACATAGTGATGTTCAAGATATCTCTCTGTATCCGTTCTCATAATGCCATGTAAGACTACAATTGTTTTAAAATATTTAGTTGAAGC